>NC_084731.1:48183181-48483181 GCF_033978785.1 Entelurus aequoreus | reverse complement strand
ATGTTTTAGCGGCAAGAACTGGGAGGCTCGTCAGGATAGAGAGAAAGATGAATGCAGCAATGTACAGAGACATCCAAGATAAAAATGTTAAAAAACAACGCTTCTCATCCAACCTGATGGAGGTTGAAAGGTGCTGCAAAGAGCAATGGGCAAAACTACATGTGATTATTTTGTTTTTATTATTTAATAAAGGTGAAAAAAAAAAAAAAAAAAAAAAAACATTTTACTTGACATTATGGGGTATTGTCTGTAGAATTTTTAGGACAAAAATGAACTTTTTCCATTTTGGAATAAAGCTGTAACAAAACAAAATGTGGAAAAAGTGAGTGTTTCCGGATGCACTGCACCTAAAACCTTTCTTTTATGTTCCTGCATGTACATTCATTCTCTGTGTCGTCATGTCATCAGGTGGAGCTCAAGGGAAAGATTCGGAATCCAGATGTCTCTGAATTTGTCCACTCCCTATTCTCTGTGTTAGGTTTTGTACGTCACCACAAATCACACCTTGAGCTTTTTTGTTAGTACAAATATGGCAAACTTACAGGCAAAAATGCAACATTTACTGAACCGTACACACCAGAAAGTCTCAGGAAGTCAGCCATTTTGGTCCATCTGTAGGATACACACTTCAGCTAATGTTATGTCTTTAGACGGGTGGAAGGAGACGGCACAACAGCAGAAGTTCAACTCAATATATATATTTGAGAGATTGATGATTACGTAGGGTGTGTATGCTACTATGTGTTTGAATGTGAACTATGTGCTGGGATTAACATATGAAGATACCGTAAGGAGTGTTGTCAAGCGTGTTGAATGAGGGTGTCCAAATCCAGAGGGAAGAGGCAAGGAAGTCCGGTGTCCAAAAGGGGTCGTGGTGCAGGAGAGGGCGTCCAAAGTCCAGGCAGGGTGTCGGTAGATCAGGAGGGCAATCTGGGTCCAGGGGAAAAGGCAGTAGAAGCTCTGTGGAAGAAATGGGAGACGAAGATGATCAGACCAGGACACAAGGAAACAAGCTACGGGAGATAATACTGGTGGGGAGTCAGAGACGTGAAACTTACTGCGAACAGGGCTACGTTCCGTTCCGGTGGGGGTCCTCAGGAGAAGAAAGTGGGGAACTAGCAACTGGTTTAATTTGGGAAACGTGGACCACGGGGTGTCGCTTGACTGAGGGAGGTAGATAAAGTTTAACAGCCACAGGGTTAAATATGGTCTCTAATAATAATAATAATAATGGATTAGATTTTATATCGCGCTTTTCTATTGTTGGATACTCAAAGCGCTCACAGAGAAGTGGGAACCCATCATTCATTCACAACTGGTGGTGGTAAGCTACATTTGTAGCCACAGCTGCCCTGGGGTAGACTGACGGAAGCAAGGCTGCCAGTTTGCGCCTACGGCCCCTCCGACCACCACCTACCATTCATTCATCGTTCATTTCACCGGTGTGAGCGGCACCGGGGGAAAGGGTGAAGTGTCCTGCCCAAGGACACAACGGCAGCGATTTTTTTTTTTGGATGGTAAGAGGCGGGGAGCGAACCTGCAACCCTCAGGTTTCTGGCACGGTTGCCCTACCCACTACGCCACGCCGTCCCATAGTGATGTCTCTATAGTGTATGGGCCTACAAATCGGGGTGCGAGTTTACGAGATGCTACCTCAAGATGAAGATCCTTAGCCCGTAGTAAAACTTGTTGACCCGGAGAGTACGAGGGAGCCGGGATGCGTCGCTGATTAGCACTGCGGCACATCCTTTCAGAAGACTTAAGTAGAGACCCGGGCGGCTTTCCAAATTTGTTGGCATCTTTTGATGTGATTACGGGAAGAGGAAACTGCAGCTTCAATCTCCTGTTGAGGAAACATAGGTGGCTGGTAACCTAAGGAGCACTCAAAAGGTGACAACCCGGTAGCCGAACTCTTCAAGGAATTATAAGCAAATTCAACCCATGGTAGGAACTTGCACCACGAGGATGGTTGTCTGGTGGATATGCAACGTATCATGGTCTCGACACTTTGGTTGGCTCTCTCTGCTTGACCGTTACTTTGAGGGTGGTTACCAGAGGTAAGACTGACCGTGGCCCCAATTCCCTTGCAAAAGTTCTGCCACACCCGAAAGGTGAACTGGGGACCACGGTCCGAGACGATGTCCACTGGAATGCCGTGTTGTCTAACTATGTGGGTTGTGAGAAGATCAGCAGTCTCGGAAGAAGATGGAAGTTTGGGTAGGGGAATGAAGTGTGCTGCTTTAGAAAAAACGGTCAATAATAGTGAGAATAATGGTGTTACCTTGGGAAGGTGGAAAACCAGTGATGAAGTCCAGAGATATGTGTGACCAAGGGCAACTGGGAACTGGAAGTGGAAGCAACAGTCCTGCCGGCGGTCTGTGGGAAGGCTTATTACGGGCACAAGTGCAACAAGCAACAATGAACTCACGGGTACCATTGGTCATGATGGCCACCAGAACCGCCGGCAGATGAAGGATAGGGTACGCTGAAATCCCGGATGGCAGGTGAAAACACTGGAATGTCCGCAGTCCAGAACTCGAGGTCGTAGCTCGCAAGGAACGAAGAGTCTGTTGGGAGGTCCTCCCTTGGGTCCCGGACTTACTCTCAGGGCTTCCTTGACCAGGCCCTCCACTTCCCATGTGACCATGCCAATAATTCTGGAGGAAGGAAGGATAGTTTCCTCCGGGGTGTCGTCAATGGTTTCCTCCGAGAACTGACGGGAGAGGGCGTCAGCCTTGGTATTACGGGATCCCGGCCTGAAAGAGAGAATATAATTGAAGTGACTAAAAAATTGGGACCATCGGGCCTGTCTGTCATTCAGTCTTTTGGCCGACCGGACATGCAGCAGATTGCAGTGGTCCGTGAGGACCTGGAATTGATGCTTTGCTCCCTCTAGCCAATGTCTCCACTCCTTCAATGCCTCGTGTACAGCGAGCAATTCCCGATTACCAGCGTCATAATTGCGTTCAGCAGAGGATAAGCGTCGCGAGAAGAAGGCACATAGATGAACCTTGTTGTCCTGCTTGGAGCGTTGGGAGAGGACTGCCCCTATACCAGAATCGGATGCGTCCACCTCAACGATGAACAGACTGTCCGGGTCTGGATACACAAGAATGGGAGCGGAGACAAAACTCCTTTTGAGGCACCAGAACGCCATTCCTGCTTCTCGGTTCCACTGAAAGGGTACATTGGTAGAGGTAAGTGCATGAAGAGGTGTGGCCAACTTACTTAAGTCCTTAATGAATCGTCTGTAGAATCCGGCAAATCCAAGTAAGCGTTGCAACTCAGTACGAGTTGAGGGTTGAGGCCAGTCCACCACTGCCTTCATTTTTTTGGGATCAGCCTTGATATGTCCTTTTTCAATAATAAATCCCAAGAAATCAACAGAAGAGTGGAACTCACATTTTTCAGCTTTGACAAAAAGGCAGTTCTCCAGTAGGCGTTGTAGGACGAGCCGGACGTGCTGTTGATGCTCTTGAGGGTTCTTGGAGAAGATAAGAATATCATCCAGGTAAACGACAACAAATGGGTCTATCATGTCTCTGAGGATGTCGTTAACGAGGGCTTGAAAAACTGCGGGTGCATTGGTCAGACCAAAAGGCATTACTTTATACTCAAAATGTCCTAGGTGAGTATTGAAGGCAGTCTTCCAGTCATCTCCTTCCCTGATTCGTACCAGATGATAGGCGTTGCGTAAATCCAATTTGGTAAAGATGGTGGCTGGAGTGAGGGGTTCAAAAGATGAATTGAGCAGGCGTAATGGATATTTATTCTTTATTGTTATGCTGTTAAGTTGACGGTAATCGATACATGGCCGGAGGGATACATCCTTCTACTGACGAAAAAAACCCAGCGGCCACTGGTGACTTGGATGGTGTGATTATACCAGAGGCCAGGGACTCTGAGATGTAGTCCCTCATGGCTTTCTTCTCAGGAAGGGAAAGGTTATATAGTCGACTGGATGGAAGGACTGCGTTGGGAACAAGATCAATAGCGCAGTCGTATGGTCTGTGGGGTGGAAGAGATAAGGCTTGGTCCTTACTGAAGACTGTGGCCAGGTCATGATATGTCTCCGGGACACGGGAGAGGTCAATCGGGGGAGAAACCGATCTGGGTCCTTCAGGGTGTACCACAGCAGAATAGAAACAGTTAGCATGACAGTGGTTGCTCCAGGCCAGTATCTTGCCAGTGGACCAGGAAATGTGGGGGTCATGTAAACTCAGCCAGGATCGGCCGAGGACAAGGGGCGCTACCGGGGCGTCCAGAACCCAGAAGCTAATGGTCTCTGTATGGTTACCAGAAAGTGTTAGAAATAAAGGTTTAGTGCGATGTTTAATTGGCCCTAAAGGGTGACCATCTAAGGCCTGGGCAGGTACAAAAGTCTCTAGGGAAATTAACGGAATTCCATTTTCTTTGGCATACCTTAAGTTGAGGAAGCTCTTGTCGGCCCCGGAGTCCACATAGGCCTCCACCGATAGTGTCCTATCCTCCCAAGTCAAGGTAGCAGGGAACAGAATACTCGGGTCTCTCCTGGAAAAAGTTGTGGGGGTTGTGGTATGGCTCTCCAGTATCCCCTTGACTGGTGAGCCTGATCTTTTGGCCGAAAGGGGCAGTTGCGAATATGATGGTCTGCGTTACCACAGTATAGACATAGATGTCGTTGAAACCTCCGTTCTCGTTCTTCAAAGGTAAGTTGAGATCTACCAATCTGCATGGGTTCTGAGGAAGGGCTTGGACACGGATTAACTGTGCCTGTCTGTCTCGGGAAGATCCGGTTGGTAGAACGAGGAGGTCTTGCCATAGCCGTGCTACCGAAGTCGCTCTTCCTTTCTGCTTCTCGTTCCGAAAGTCACTGATCGAACAAGAGGGCTAGTTCAATAAGCTCATGACAAGAAGACGGCCGGTCTCGCATCAATCCATCCTTGATAGTCTCATTAAGACCTCTCCTGTAGGCACTCAGAAGAGCTCTGTCATCCCAACCACTCTCAGCTGCCAAAGTGTGGAACTCCAAGGTGTAGTTAGCCACGGATCGGGGGCCCTGTCTGAGGGAATTAAGCCTAGAGGCAGCATCTCTTCCATCCACAGGATGATCAAAAACAGCCAAAACTTATTTACGAAAAGAGGCATGATTAGAGTTGAAACCCAAAGTCTTGCTAAGGGCGGAAGTGGCCCACTTTAGAGCAGGTCCCAAAAATAGGGAGAACAAAAAGGCTATCTTGGCCCCATCGTTAGCATAGCGAGAGGGCTGGTGTAGAAAAATAAACTCACATTGAGTCAGGAAGCCACAACAAAGTTCAAAATCCCCCTCAAAAATCTTAGGACTGGCTATTTTGGGTTCGCGAAGGGAAGACGGTCCTTCGGTGGCAAATGTCTCAGAAGTGCTTAAAATGGGCGTGGGAGGTGTCTCCTGACCGGGACCGAGTTTGTCTAATCTTGACAGCAGGTTAGCAAACGCGACATCAAGTTTGATCTTCAAGGTGGTAAATCGGGCCTGGTGTTGTCGTAGGACAGACTGGATGGTAGATAGGTCACTAGGAGGGGAAGATCGGACCAAAGTGCCGGGTGGAGACTGTTGCGCCATCTGATTCCATATTGGTCGGAACGTACTCTTATGTCTTTAGACGGGTGAAAGGAGACGGCACAACAGCAGAAGTACAACTCAATATATATACACAGGTATATTTATTGAGAGATTGATGATTACGTAGGGTGTGTATGCTACTATGTGTTTGAATGTGAACTATGTGCTGGGATTAACATATGAAGATACCGTAAGGGGTGTTGTCAAGCATGTTGAATGAGGGCGTCCAAATCCAGAGGGAAAAGGCAAGAAAGTCTGATGTCCAAACGGGGTCGTGGTGCAGGAGAGGGCAAGTCCGGTGTCCAAAAGGGGTCGTGGTGCAGGAGAGGGCGTCCAAAGTCCAGGCAGGGTGTCGGTAGATCAAGAGGGCAATCTGGATCCAGGGGAAAAGGCAGTAGAAGCTGAGACACGGGACTGTGGAAGAAATGGGAGACGAAGATGATCAGACCAGGACACAAGGAAACAAGCTACGGGAGATAATACTGGTGGGAAGTCAGAGACGTTAAGCTTACTGCGAACAGGGCTACGTTCCGACGACGAGTAGTCAGCGGCGAGGCTCTTTATCCTGTCGTCTGTAATCACTGCCAGCTGTGCTGATTGAAGATTGCCGTGTGGGGCGTGTCCAGATGCGCTCACAGTGGAGCCGCTGAGTGCTCCCGCAGAAGAGGGAGAAACAGGCTGCGTGTGCGCCGTAACAGCTAAATTGTCTTTTTCTTTTTCATTTGTCCAACTGGAACCAAATTTCAACCGCCTCTCCGAGATAAATAGTCGATGCTAACTTCTGAGGCATTTCCATTTTGTTCTTAGCATGGTGGCAACGTTTATCTTGCCACAAAAAACCAAACCCACAATAACTAAGAAACATTTGATGTGTGATGAAAGTCCCATGTGATTTTCCTTAATTAGTCGCATGCTGGATAAAAGCAATTCACATCAGAACTATATGATTTTAATGAACACTTTTGTAAGTGCCATGATCTTTCAGCAATGTTAAAAACAAAGAAATAATTACCTAAAATTGGAGGGTTTTGTTATATTGTATCCTATTCCATCCTCAGCTTGTGCGTCACTGCTCTGAGGAGCTGCCTCCAAGCATTGTAGCTCCTCTGCTGACTCCTCAGTGTATCTGTCTCATGAGCGAGGAGGCCACTGCAGGGGAGGACCAGCTGTGGCAGTCTTTGGGGGACGCCTGGAACATCCCCAGGTGGGACACTCTGCACTCGCTTCTACCACATCACCAACAGAACTAATCATTTTAAATATATGATCAGGAGAATATCAAAGACATTTTTGGGGCATGTTTACTTAAAATTATTAGTATTTCTTCCTGGTATTCCGACAATATTCCCATAAGGTTACTACTTTATTTATTTTAAAGCTTTAGCCTTGTTCTTATATGGTTAAAAAAAAATGTTTTAAATACAACTTTTTCATAATATTTCTCTAGACACTGCGACTTCCTGTAATATTCTGCTTTTATTCTGATAAAATTACAATGTTTCATTTTTTTGTAATTTTACACCTTTACTCAATTTTTTTCTTGAAAAATATGGCTTTGTTGCTCAGATGGTGCTACGGATTGCCGCCCCGGTACTTTTTTTTGTTTCTTGTATTGAACAAAGTGAACACAGTCTAACAAGTCAAATTCCTTGTGTATCAAACATACTTGGCCGCCCATAAACGTGTCATAAACCAGCAATAAATAAAACGTTTTAAAAACTTTTTTATTGGTATTTTATTTTTTATGGCCTTCTTGTCAAAAATTACTTTTTTTAATGGGAAAATGCATAATATCCAACTCTGAAAAAAATAATTTGCATAGTGGAATATTTGAGGCTGCGTAATTATAGCCTTAAATATATCAATGTTCATGACAACATTGATTTTAATACAGTAGGCAGGGTACACTCTGGACAAGTCGCCACCTCATCGCACGGCCAACACAGATAGACAACATTCACACTCACATTCACACACTAGGGCCAATTTAGTGTTGCCAATCAACCTATCCCCAGGTGCATGAGTGCAACTGGAATAGGTTCCCTCACCCCCGGGAACTCGAGAGGGACAAGCTGTAGAAAATGGATCTCTATGTATGTATGTATGTATGTATGTGTATATATATATATATATATATATATATATATATATATATATATATATATATATATATATATATATATATATATATATATATATATATATATATATATATATATACACATATAATGGGCATTCTACCGAATTAAAGCAAAGTGCTGTCCCTTAACCAAAGTATTCAAACATGCATGTTTACTTACTTTATATTATGATTTGTTTAAACCCAGGGCATTAATTAAGATAGTGATAAGATAAATGAATACAAAATTATATTTTATAGGGTACTTTCTATTAAGAAGTAGCTGTTCCAAATCGTGACACAATGAAATGGTGTAATTCAAAATATAATTATGATTAGGTTTAAACAGGTTAAAAGACGTAGATTTATTGTAGGTTTAATTTTTTAATTAAAAATACTGCGCTCAAAAAACCATGTCCCTAGTTTTTGTCATTACCGAAACAAGAGTTTTAGAGACCTGGCTGATTCTAAATTTAGGCCACACCCCTACATTTTTGACCAGTGAATACTGAGACAAACATTCCCAAATATCCTGAAAATACAAAATACAAGTTGACCGTTCTTTTTACAGAAATGTGTAATCCAGATATTGTACTATATACAAGGACAATATATATACAGTAAATATATATGTATGTATATATATATATATATATGCATCTCAGCTGCATTCGGGCGGTAGGCGGGGTACACCCTGGTTTTTATGGAAAAAAATAAAACACAATTACAGTCTGTTAAAAAAAACAGCAATTATAATGGAAGTCAATGGTGCCGAAAGAGTTCTTAAGAGAAACAGTGTATACTTTGCTTATATCCTATTCTAACAACAATGAAATTAAAAAAACAATGCAGTTTTGTAAAAAAAGGCTATAATAATAATAATAATAATAATAATAATAATGGATTAGATTTATATAGCGCTTTTCTAGACATTCAAAGCGCTTCACAGAGAAGTGAGAACCCATCATTCATTCACACCTGGTGGTGGTAAGCTACTTTCATAGCCACAGCTGCCCTGGGGTAGACTGACGGAAGCGTGGCTGCCTGTTTGCGCCTTTGGCCCCTCCGACCACCACCTATCATTCATCGTTCATTCACCAGTGTGAGCGGCACCGGGGGCAAGGGTGAAGTGTCCTGCCCAAGGACACAACGGCAGCGATTTGGATGTCAAGATATAGCATTTTCGACACTCCTTCTCAGAGATAGTTATGAAAAGAATACAATCTGTATAGTATGATGCAGTGTGTTTACTACAACCATAATAATAAACATATATGATTACCATTCTCACTCTCTTGTCAATCAAAACTGAGCATTATTATCATTGTAAAGAAAACATTTCTGATACAGTTTTTGTATGATTTGGACTGCATTTAAAGGTTCAGGTGTTCCTTATGTTGCTGTGTGTATTGAAGTGTCTTACTTTGACTTTGAGCAGTACCAAATGGCCCGAGGATGATGAGGACATCCCAACATACACTCTTGAGTTCTTTGACGGCTGGCAGCCTCCTGAGCTGAGCGAGGAACCTGCGCCTTCTGCTGCCGGCCCAGCAGTGAGGGCACAGGAGGTTCGTCAGGCCCCATCCACCCAGGTAAATCCTCATGGGCACCCGTCTTCGTTGGCGATTTCAATTGTTTCTGAAAATAACAAGGACAAAATACAGACTAAACAGACATTGCTTCTCTGGTTAGAAGACCACCAAGAAGACAGAACCCGCCAAAAAGACAGCACCGCCTCCTGCACCAGCAACAATACATGCAGCAAGGATACATGCAAGGTAAAATCGTTTTTTTTACAGCTCTCCCATACTAGGTTTTAGGTCTGGTGAATTCAATGTTGACAACTCCGCCCTCAGGGCCAGTAACACTTTACAATTCCGAAGCATTTCAGTTTTCATCTTTTTTCTCGTGTGGGAAAGTTTAGTCTCACCACAAAAAAATCTCAACCAAACGTGTATGTGATAAAGTGTCACCCTGAAGTGACGCTTAAGCCCTATTACGCAAAACCAACTTTTCTTACTTATTGGCACCTGCTTATGTGTATTTGGGATTGGCACAAGTCTCAAAAATTTGAATTCATACCGTAGAGGCATTGCGGAAATATTTATAAAACGATCCTGCCTTCCTTGATACTTCCTCCAAACTGTCCGTCCGGACGGATAAAGACTGTTTATTCCGTATTTTGCGGACTATAAGGCGCACTTAAAATCCTTTCATTTTCTCAAAAATTGACAGTGCGCTTATAACCCAGTGCGCCTAATGTACGGAATAATTCTGGTTGTGCTTACCGACTTCGAAGCAATTTTATTTGGTACATGGTGTAATGATAAGTGTGACCAGTAGCAGTCACACATAAGAGATATGTGTAGACTGCAATATGACAACACCAAAACTTTAAATGTTCCATTGAAAATAAAGAACATTACACACGGCACTCAAAAAGTTTTAGTACGACTTCGAAGCTGCACCACTTGATGGGTTGTCGGCCCATTACGGCTACCGTAGTCAGAGATACAAGTATTACTATGGTGTGTGTGTAAGGACCGCAAAATGGCACCCATTAGCAGACATTATCTGGCGTTTTGTTTCACAATATTATGCAAAACCAACTTTTATTACCTTTTGGTACCTGCTGATTGTCAAGACTAGGACTATGGTGTGGTATTTTTTCCCGTGGTGCAAAGCGACTGTACCGGACACGACGTGAAGGCAGTGACGTGCGGTGAGGTTCATGACTGGTGAGGCACTGACTTCATCACAGTCAGATTTACAAACATATGAACCCTAAAGAGTATCTTATTCACCATGTGATTGGCAGCAGTTAACGGGTTATGTTTAAAAGCTCATACCAGCATTCTTTACACATACAAACTGTAGCACACAAAAAAGCACATTTAATTAAAAAAAACATTATTATGGTCTTACCTTTCTTGCTGGACATCCACACAGCCAGCCTTTGCGTGTGTACCACGCCGTTTGAAAAGAACGGGTCTTCTGGCCCGAAGTCTGAAGCAAACCTTTTAGCTCCGGCGTTGGCCTACCTTTAATTATTACCTCCTGCTTCGATTGAAAGTCCAGTTTAGAAAACTGTTTTATTTTACATATGTAATCCTCCATGTTTTTAATAAAAGTTCAGGCGAGGGGAAAAAATAAACGATCGCTGCACTTGACTTGCTAACTGTTGCTTGTTCTCACTTCTTCTGCGGCCGAGGAATGCTCTCTGGGATCACTACAGCCCTCTACCACCAGGAGGCCGGATTACTGCCAGCCTCAGCCAGTGCGTTTTTTGCAGCCGTTTTATGATTGCCCAGCACAAGAAATACGTGACACACATACAGTTGTTGACAAAATACACTGTACATTATATACCTCAGCTAACTAAACTATGCCATAGTTTAGTTAGCTGATATAATTCATATAGCAATACGGTCTCACTGCACAGCAGGCCAGCAGTTAGCCGAGTCATTGCGCACAATCCATGTTGAGGCACAAATCAGTGACGTGCCTCAACTGGCTGGTGACTCACCGCAAGTATTTGAATGGCAAATGTGAAAATTCAGCGATTTTGAATAAAAATAATCTAAAACTGGTGAAGTTAAATGGAAAATAACTTTAGTATAATCACTGGATACATATAACAATTTAATTATTATTTTTTTCTTTTTACATTTTTTTTCTTTCCATTATGGCACATGAGGCCCCGCCTCACCTGCCTCTACTGACTGCACATCACTGTGTGAAGATAATGACCTCATTTAATTTTACTATTAAAAAAAAGAACAAACTAAAGGCGCGCACAAGGCGGAAATACAAAACTTGGCTATGAAAACAAAAAACTAGCACAAAGGCAGAACTATGGACAAAAAAACGAAAACACTTACTGTGACAAGGAACGAGCATGAAAAAGAGCAGCATGAACTATGGCCTGGTCAGATTAGCAGGGGTATCTGGAGTGCAGAGCATGAATGTGATGTCACCAGGCTGACTGCCTGGAAACTACAGGGTTAAATAGTGGTGACGTGATTAACAACAGGTGCGTGAGTCCAAATTAATCAGGTGCGTGACATGAGGACAGGTGAAAACTAATGGGTTGTCATGGAAACAAAACAGAGAGTGAAAAAAACAGGAACTGACAAAATCCAAAAACCAAACAGAACATAGCCAAACTAAACATGATCACCAAGACATGACACTGATGTGTATTTGAGATCTGTATAAGTCCTGAAAATTTGCGCACATCCGCCACTGTAGTCCGTGCCGATGCCGAGTCGATAAGCTTCTCCTTTTCTTTATCTTCTTGTTATGGGGCATTCATCTTCCACTGTTGCCATTTCTAATATAAAGTAGCGCAAAGTTTTAAGTTATATCTCGCCATGAAAGCGCTAAAAACTACCAGTGTAGTGAGTTTACATAATTCACCCAAGGAACATTAGTTATTAGAGAGTTCCGGTCGGACAGTTTTTCACGGGACACATTTCCGGCGTTGTTGCACTAGTGAGCCACGAATGAGGAGATGCTGCTCCATTATTGATTTAAGTAAAGTCTGAATGTCATTAAAACAGTTAGCTCCATCTTTTGACACTTCTTCCACTCCCGTCTTTGCACGCTACACCGCTACAACAAAGATGACGGGGAGAAGACGCTGTCAAAGGTGAGCCACGTAAATAAGACCGCCCACAAAACGGCGCATCCTGAAGCGACTGTCAGTAAGCAACTTAAAGAAGATCTGTAAAATGTAATCTATGCAACATTTTGACCAAAGAACCACCATTACATGTTATGTAGACCACAAGGAAGTGTTTTCCATTTAGAAAAAAAAATAAAAATAAAATCCTCCTTTAATGCCCTATAATCTGGTGCGCCTTTGTATGAAAAAAGACCTGAAAAACCCGCTCATTGGCATTGCGCTTTATAATCCGGTGCACACTATGGTCCATAAATACGGTAAATTGAACCTTAGCTAGCGTATCATTCCAAATTTGCAGGCGGGCCTTCTTTTTTTTTCTCTATGCCCACATCGTCTCCTCATTGGTGAGTCGCTGGTCTGGCTATATCATCCGAGATGTTGTATTGTGGTGACAGTAAAGTAAAAATGATGTCTGGTGGCAATCAGCAGTGTCTATATTCCATACAGTCTGAGCAAAAAAACAACAAAAAGAACAACTATTAAACAAGGCAGGGACGAAAGTCCAGTCATGGTAAGGAGGGCTTCATTTGCATCTAACAACCAAAATGTGGCTTAAAGAAAGGTCTTTACAGCAAAATATATGCAACATTTTGACCAAAGAACCATCATTACATGTTATATAGACCTGAATGAAGTGTTTTAAAAAAATAAGGGGAAACAAATCGTATGATCCCTTTAAGTCACTTCATATGAGTCACATAGCCAACTAGTGGCAATAGAAAATGTCTAAAACTATATGACAGTCGAGTTGAGTTTGAGTTTATTTCGAACATGCAAGCATACAACATAATACATCACAATTTCCAGTTTCTCTTTTCAACATGTTCGAAAAGGAGTAGGAAGAAGCAGAGCTTATTTAATCCTACCCCTTTTCTTTACATAACAGTTGCTAAAACTTTTTGTTCACTTCCTGTTCTTAATTTATTCACAATAAACTCCATAAGTAATCACAATAAAAATAAATAAATAAATAATAGTAAGAATTTAATAATAATAATTGGTGAAGTAAGTCATATTTCATATGATGAGATAAGTAAGATTACTTTAAGAATGATTGAATGAATGGATGAAATAAATTGAGAATGTTTGTCATGGTTCTTCTTCTTTGTACTTTGTAAACACTTTAAGTTTGAAGACTTTCTTGAAGTGGATCATATTAGTACATTGTTTGATTGCTTTGCTTAATCCATTCCATAATTTAATTCCACATACTGATATACTGAAGGTCTTAAGTGTTGTACGTGCAAACAAATGTTTTAAGTTACGTTTTTCTCTAAGATTATATTTCTCCTCTTTTTTTGAGAAGAATTGTTGTATATTCTTGGGTAGCAGGTTATAGTTTGCTTTGTGCATAATTTTAGCTGTTTGCAAATTCACTATGTCGTGGAATTTCAGTATTTTTGATTCAATAAATAAAGGGTTTGTATGTTCTCTATATCCAACATTATGTATTATTCTAACTGATCTTTTTTGTAACACCGTTAATGAATGAAGTGTACTTTTGTAATTATTTCCCCATATTTCTACACAGTAGCTCAGATATGGTAACACTAGTGAGCAGTATAGAATATGAAGGGATTTTTGGTCTAGAACATGTTTTGCTTTATTCATTATTGACGTGTTTCTTGCAACTTTATGTTGTATATTTTTTACGTGAGATTTCCAGTTCAATTTATCATCAATCATTATACCTAGAAATTTGGTTTCGTTTACTCTTTCAATTTCTATTCCGTCTATTTGTATTTGTGTTTGACTTTCTCTTCTACTATTACCAAATAGCATTATTTTAGTTTTACTAAGATTCAACGATAGTCTGTTTTTGTCAAACCATCTTTTTAATTTGTTAATTTCTTCTGTTATTATTTGTATTATCTCCTGTGTGTTCTCTCCTGAACAAAACGCTGTTGTATCATCCGCAAATAATACTAACTTTAAATCTTTTGTAACTTTACAAATGTCATTTATATAGAGATTGAATAATTTAGGTCCTAGTATTGATCCCTGAGGTACACCACAGGATATATTTAGCGTTGTAGACGTGTGTTCGCCTAGCTTCACGTATTGTTTCCTGTTCGTTAGATAACTTTTTATCCAGTTTAAGACTAACCCTCTGATGCCATATCGTTCTAGTTTTTTTGATTAAAATATTGTGATTGTGTCAAATGCTTTAGTTAGATCCATAAAAACTGCTGCCGCACATTTTTTACTATCTATTGCATTGGTAATTTCTTCTGTAATTTCAATTAAAGCCATTGAAGTTGAAACATTAGTTCTGTATCCATATTGGTTCTCTTCGAGTATTCTATTTTTATTTATGAAACTTTCTAATCTGTTATTGAACAGTTTTTCAATGATTTTAGAAAATTGTGGAAGTAGAGAAACAGGTCTATAATTTGTAAATTGATGTTTGTCTCCAGTCTTATAAATTGGTGCAACTTTAGCTTGTTTGGAAATGTACCTGTTTGAAATGATAGGTTACTAATATACATTAATGGTCCTGAGATCTGTTCAATAACCTTTTTTATCGTTTCCATATCAATTCCGTTACAATCAGTTGAAGTCTTAGATTTACATTTTTTCACGATTGTAACTATTTCCTCCTGTGTCACATTACTGAGGAACATGGAGTTGGGATTTCGCTCTATGGTATCATTATAGTCCTCAATTGGAACTGGGTCTGGAATCCTTTCTTCCAATTTTGGTCCAATATTTACAAAATAATTATTGAAGCTTTCAACTACTTCTTTTATGTTGTCATTTTTTTTATTTTCATCTAAGAAGTATTGAGGGTAGTCCCTCTTAGTTCCATTTTTAATAATGCTATTGAGGATGCCCCATGTTGCTCTCATATTATTTTTGTTCCTGTCCAATAATTCACTGTAATATTCTTTTCTACATGATCGTAGTATGTCTGTTAACTTGTTTTTATACTTTTTGTACTTAATTTCTGCCTCTATAGTTTTTTGTGCTATAAATGTTCTATATAGTGTATTCTTCTTCTTACAAGCATTTTTTAATCCTTTTGTCATCCATGGTTGATTATTCTTTCTCTGCTTGTTACTGAGTTGTATCCATGGACAATGTTTGTCATAAAGTATTATGAACTTGTTTAAGAAATGTTCATATGCTTCATCAACCTCTTTTTCATTATACACATTGTCCCAATCTTGCTTTTGTAGTTCAATTTTGAAGGCAGTCATCCTCTTCTCTGTGCACAGTCTTCGAAATGTCCTTTTGTCTTCCATGTTCTTCTTGTAGTTTCCATCATATATTGTAAAAACTGGCAGATGATCACTAACGTCGCTTATAAGTAGACCACTTGTAGTGTTATTATCAAAATCATTGGTAAAAATATTATCAATAAGCGTGGCACAGTGTGCTGTGATTCTGCTTGGCTTTGTGATTTTAGGATATAGACTGATGCTGTACATTGTATCAATGAAGTCATCAATAGACTTTTGCTTGTTGGGGTTCAATAAGTCAATATTAAAGTCACCACATAAGAACATTATTCTTTGACCATTGTCCATGTAAGTTGCCTTGATCCATTCTTCAAATGTTTCTATACTTGACTTAGGTGATCTATATATACAACTGATGAATATGTTTTTGCTTTTTTCCTGACATATTTCAATGGTTATACATTCTAAGATATTATCTATGGCAAATGACATGTTTTTTACCACTTTGTAGTTCAGGTTCTTCATCACGTACACAGCTACTCCTCCTCCATTTTTGTTGGTTCTGTTGATGTAGTTTAGTTCATATCCCTCCAGATCAAAATCTATTCCTTTTTTATCATCAATCCATGTTTCTGAGACAGCAATCACTTTGAAGGGTTCGTTGATGTGTTCCAAAAAGTTCTTAATGTTGTTGTAATTTGCATACAAGCTTCTACTATTAAAATGAATAATTGACAATTTGTTATCACATTCAATGTTGCTATTATATTGATCATCTGTATAATAAAAACAACTATTACTGATTTGGGAGAAAAAATTTGTATCTGGATCTATATCATTTTCCAAATCCTGGTTTTTGTGATCTTTGTTGCAGAAATTTTTTAGTTCCATATTTTCTTGTTCAACAAACTTTGATGTTGTTTCAATAATCTCTATAAGTGTAGGTGGATGCAATCCTGAATGTAGGTCCTCTTGTTTAGTCGTCCCTTGGAACATAGTAGTGCCGATGCTGAATTTAGGTGCTTGTTTTCTTTCAGAGTCCATTATCATCGTTGTTGTGGTAGCTGTGTAAACTTTAAAAATTGTCCAGGTCCTTGATGTCATGGACAACAATTACTCTTGCTTCTGGACTTCCATTCAGCTTGATGTAGATGTAGATTTTACAGTTGGTGCTCCAAGTTCCCTGGATTTTTCCCTGCCTTCTCAAGTCGCGTGCTTTCTTGGCGATTCCAGCATTGCGTTTTGTGAGATGCTCATTCATGTACACATTTGTTCCCTTCAGCTTCTTTCCCTGTTTCAGCAATGCCATTTTAGATTTTCTGTTTACGAGTTTCACGAGCACGACTGGAGTGGCGTTGTTGTTTCTTCCGTTCAGTGGGATGCATGTTTCGATGGTATTAATGTCAATTTCAATTTCTTTTGATTGCAGAAAGTTGACCACTTGCTGTTCTGCTGAGACCATATCCATTTCATCTGGTTCACCTTCATTATTCACAGCTTTCGCATAGGATCTAGGTTTAATTCGGTGCCCTGTCACGATGATATCATTCATTCGTTTATCCTGATCCATTTCATCTATGATGTTCCTCAGCATGTTGTTGTCTTCTTGAAGGATCTTCATTTGTTTGCTCATTTCAGTGGCTTCTTTATTTCTGGAGTTGTTCTCTTTTTTCATTTCTTTCATTTCTTCTTTCATTTCTTTCATATCCTCTTTCCATCCATCCATCAATTCTTCCAATTTTTCTAACATTTCTTCTTTAAATTCCTGGAGTATTTTTTGTAGTATCCCTTCTTGAATCCCATCATGTCCTGTGCCCAGCTTCAAATCAGTCTTTCCAGTCAATCCTTTAACTTTTGGCATCGCGGCAGTCACTGACGTCAGCGCCTCTTATGTCTTAAGGGCAGTTACTTCTTTAGCGACTTGCGGCACTTTTAACTTGTTTTTTCAACAATTTCGTACCTTGCGCCGTTCAGAGATCAATTTGAGGTGTCAGCCTGTCAACTTATATCACTCTGCGACGTCAAGATCACTTTAAAACAGCTGTAAACTCGCCGTAACTTTTGGTTGCTAGGCAACCGCTTTGAACTGCGGGAGGCGCCTTTGGCTTGAGGCTAACGGCTCTTCCACTCGCCTTATTTCAGCGTATCAGTGCCTCTCAACTGACCAAAATCAGATCGAAGATGCCAGGTGACTCTCCTGTGGCTGTGATCGCAAATCAGTGGTCAAATCAGTGGTCAAAATCTTCAGACTTAACAAAAACTCCGGTAGCAGAAGCGGAGCTTTTTTCTTTGCGTCCTTTCTCATTGACAGGAAGTGACAGTGATATAACTAAATTGTTATGGGGGCCACATTTCCAGAAAGCTATGGAACAGACTTCTCCCTTCACTCTTAGCCTTATTTTCTATATCCCGGAGAATGTGCGTCTTCTACAGTAGACTTTTGATTTTGATCTATTTATTAATTAAGGTTGAAATGTCAATAAAAGGATTTCTCAATGTGTTTACAGTGGTCCAAGTTCCTCTATACAACAGGAGCACTCTAGTGTTTTTAGGAATTTGCTGTCTCCCAAGTTTTGAACTGAACTCGTGGACCTGTATGGTGTCCTTCCTGAGCAGGATTTGGGCCCCCCAAGTGGTAAAAATCTATAAGTTACATGACTTTAAACCAGGGTTGTCAAACTCAATCACAAAGGGGAGCACAATTCAAAGCAGGATTCATTGACAATATTTTTTATACACACAAAAACATCAGAATCCAGCAGAGTTAGCAAGTCTGAGCAGGGCTTTGAAGTGAATTAATTAACTCATATTATGTCTACATATGGTGAATGTTTATATTCAACTTGGAGAAAGCAAACCACCAGGTTTAAGTAAATAATGGTGGAGCCCATTATAAAATTAAGGAGCCTTAGATAGACATTCGCATCTGGACTGGAATTAGCTCTCTCATGAGAAGAAGCAATAAAACCAGGCTTCGGAATGCAAAGGTTATAGCTCTATCCTGGAGGAGAGATGCCATGCGTATCTTAACGTCAACCTACAAGTTATGGTATACATCTGTTGTCTTCCCAGTCACTTACACACAAACATCTCCTTACATGGTCAGGTTGTACTATCCTGAATTAACACACACACATAGACAGAGAAAAAGGAATATAAGACTGTGGTTCGGCTCTGTACAGTCCAGGTAGAGAATGAGACTCTGTTCCAGGTCGAGGAGTTTTAAGTATCTCGGGGTCTTGTTCACGAGTGAGGGAAAGATGGAGAAGGAAGTCAGCCAGAGAATCGGAGCAGCTGGGGCAGTATTGCAGTCTCTCTGCCGCACTGTTGTGACGAAACACCCTTCTGGCTCAGCTCTCGGTCTACCGAGCTATCTACATTCCTACTCTCACCTATGGTCATGAAGTGTGGGTCATGACCGAAAGAATAAGATCGCAGATACAAGCGGCCGAAATTAGTTTCCTCAGAAGGGTGGCTGGCATCTCCCTCAGAGATAGGGTGAGAAGTTCAGTCACCCGAGAGAGACTCGGAGTAGAGCCGCTGCTCCTTCGCTTGGAAAGGAGCCAGCTTAGATGGTTCGGGCATCTCGTGCGGATGCCTCACGAGCTTCTCCCTAGGGAGGTCCTCGTTGCACGTCCCACTGGGAGGAGACCCCGCGGCAGGCCAAGGACCAGATGGGGGTATTACATCTCCTCTCTGGCCTGGGAACGCTTCGGGATTCCCCAGGAGGAAGTTGCTTATGTTGCTCTGGATAGGGAAGTCTGGGGGTCTCTGCTGGAGCTGTTGTCCCCGCGACCCGATTCCGGATAAGCGGTTGAAGATGGATGGCTGGATGGATGGATGGTTCGGCTCCTCCAAGTTAGGAGTCCTTCATTTTTGACCTGAGCTCCTCCGGGTACTGGAGACCTGTATAATGACGCCCGCTTGTAATAAAGCAACTTTTTGTTCAGCAAAGCGTCTCCTACATCTCTTTTGATCCAACCGCACTGCCGTGTTGCAACAAGACTAGAAATACACATCAGCTTCCCAGCAAGCATTGTTGTCGTTAAAATTATCACTTTCACGGGCTTGATAAATGACCTTCTCTGTGCTTTAAACAGTCAAGCTTCTGCCGTCAAGCAGATAAGTGGCCTAACTCTGTTTTACATACTCAGATCTAATTTGGAGTCCGAATCATTAAAATCTTATATATTTGTCCACTGCACAGGCGGACTTTCTTCCCTCGTTACTGAGTGTAGCTAAATTTGAGTCTTTTTTACAGGCCGCGTGAGAAGAAGCTGCGGCGCATGCGAGTTATGCGGGACTTCGCCTCCAGGAACCCCAGAGAGCTTACCATCACAAATGGCGAAGTCGTGGAGGTGATCAGTCGTAGTACAATAACAACAGCAATGATATGATATTCAGTATGCTTTGTCCTTTTAACAGCTGCTGGACGTATCCAAGCTGTGGTGGAAAGTGAGGAACAGCAGAGGAGAGGAAGGATTTGTCCCCAACAATGTCCTGACGGATGATGTAGATCAAGTTGATGACATGGTGACGACTCAGCAAATAGAAAACTCAGTATCTTTGCAGAATGTCTTGCTGACATATGGAAGTCAACTCTTTAGCTTGTTTTCAACTTTCCATCTCCTGGCTGAGACTTAACACTCTCTTTTCCCTTCTCAGCCAACTGGAAGCTCTCCTGTCTTAAGCAAGAAATCCAAACCAGCAGAGGTGAAAGCCTGGCTTGAACACCTGGGCTTCACTAAGATGTGAGCACTACACATCTAATTTGTCACTTTCTGCAAACAGCAGTGTGACCTCTGAGAAGATCATGGTTGATTACTGTGTGAGGAGAATGTTGCCTTTGTTAGTCACACAACGTTTTTTAAAATACAAATGTTTTTGTTTGTCTAGCCCAGGCTAGAAACACTAATACAAACCTTACAATAATGTCAGATTGAATGCTAAAAACGTCATAACAGACCGCCTAAAAAAACGGAATGGAATTTTAAATGTTTTTACTGAATGAGACACCCAGAATGTACATGAAAATAAAGAATGTGGCATTTATTTACAATATTAACAATGAACGATAAAACACCGAATATTGACAACATATGAAAGTCACAGCCCCTCTCGATCGAGATATTTTAAAATCAAGCGAAACTCAACCAAAATGCAAAAAACACAGCAAAATATGAACGCGAAAGGCAAAAAATAAACCCATTTACAATCTGATATATCACTAAGCCAGACCTGGGCATTGTGCGGCCCGCGGGCCGCATCCGGCCCTTTGTACGTCCCTGTCCGGCCCGCGTGAGGCCAATTATAAATTACAAAATAAATTTTAAAAAGCATCTATTTCGAGTGTGCAATACAACGGTGCTGCTTTTGTTTTGAAAAGCGTTATTTGTATTACTTCCGTGTGGACGTATGCTCGTGCGCGCAGCTGCAATCTCAAATTACAAAATAAATTTAAAAAAACATCTTTGTCGTGCGTGCAATACAACTGTGCTGCTTTTATTTTGAAAAGTGTTATATGTGCGTATGTCCTGTGAGGGAAGGCGCACAGCGACTAAAAAGAGAAAAGTTGATGACGAATGGCGTGTTTTCAACAAGACAAGTAAAGGTAAAGCCGTATGCTTATTTGTGGTACACACGTTGCTGTGTTTAAAGAATATAGTGTAACGACCTGCTGAAGTAGATGTTGTCTTCTTGAGTTGCGTAAATGAGGAGTGAGGAGACGTGCGTGTGGAAGGAACGAGATATGTTGAGCTGTGTTAGTATAGCTTGCTCAATAAAAGTTTAAAAAGAGCGTCAGACTTGATGTGCACTTCTTCTGGACACTACAATTGGTGGCAGAAGTAAAACTTTGCGCATACTGCACTGTTTGTGTGCTACGTCATCGGGAGGTACGTGCCAAGTGAGGAGCTCGCCGCAAAGAGAGAGAGAGAGAGAGAGAGAGAGAGAGAGAGAGAGAGAGAGAGAGAGAGAGAGAGAGAGAGAGAGAGAGAGAGAGAGAGAGAGAGAGAGAGAGAGCGTTTACAGGTGCAGCCACGCTGCTTGCCACGGGGGGAATTCCGCCCTCAATGGAGACTCCCAGGTTTGATGGCAAGGCGAACTGGGAGGCATTTCATCCCACTTCTGACATCAATTGTAGCGTCCAGAAGAAGTGCACACCAAGTCTGATGCACTTTTTAAACTTTTATTGAGCATGCTATACTAACACAGCTCAACTTATCTCGTTCTTTCCAAAAGGAAAACCAATCCTCACTCCTCATTTCCGCAACAGCAACGCTTCCTCCTTCTTCGCCAATCACCTTACAGGCGTGCTACGTTCACAACGTTTTCTTATCTGGTTAAATAAAGGTTTTACAACAAAGAGGATGCAGGATAAAGTGACAGAAATTGAAATTTTTGTATTGTAATATACATCAGGAAGTGTTGTGTAAGAAAGTGTTAAAAATAAAACCATCAAAAGCCATCTGCTTTTGTATAAAGATAAGTTAGGTTAAATGAAAATATTATTATTATTATTATCTATCTTACGGTATATCAAAAATAATTTGAGCAAAATTTAATTGAAATATTGTCAGTGTGGCCCTCCAGCAGTGCTCGGGTTGCTCATGCGGCCCCCGGTAAAAATTAATTGCCCACCCCTGCACTAAGCTATAGAACTTTGTTGTAAAAATCTCCTTCCATGTCTGTCCCTTACATCCGCATTACAGGCTGGCCGCTCTAGAAACACTCTGTGGAAACGCTTCCCACTCACACTGCTTAGTGCCTCGCCTGAGCTGCTGTGACTTAGATTACCATAGTAACTAATTAGATTACCATAGTAACTAGAATATCATGCAAAAGCGCAGATCCCGACCATTTAAATACTTTGTATAGTTCAAGACTTACGGTCATTTGAAAACATCACTGCACATCATAATGGCAGCTACAGATTCCATCTTAAAGATCTAAAAAAATTATTTTGGATTGTCCGGCAGGCCAGATTGAAAAGCTTAACGGGCCACATGCGTTAATTTGCCCTGGTCTGGTCTAGCCTGTGTTAGCGAGCAGGCTACGTTCTATTTCATGGAGATTGACGTACAAATGTGAAAAATAGGGGGATCATTTGGTGCCATCTCGCCGGCTAATTTAAAAATTAGCTTCATAGCTGCCAAACTTAATAGGTATCTTCGTAACACAGTTATATATCTTGTTAATGAAATGAATTCACAACTTAACCAACTACCAAACTAACCCCAGTAGCTAACAAACAAGCGGTAATTAAACTACTGTACTGTAATCATTTGGACCTGTGTTTCTTCGTCTTGTTCTTCTTCTTGCAGCACGGTGCGTTGTCTGGGCGTGCTGAGCGGCTCCATGCTCCTGGGTATGACCCGGGAGGAACTGAAGACAGTGTGTCCAGAAGAAGGAGGGAGGGTCTTCTTCCGGTTACAAGGAGTCAGGTCTTCCATCATGGCTGTGAGTGAGCGCTTCTTCTGTTTCCATATAGACTGTAAATTAGAAAAATGCTGCAGTGAAAGCTTGTTTCTCCTCCCTACTGTAGGGTGCAAACTGAGACACAGTGTGGAGAGACACCATCAGAAGATATTTTATACAGCTAAAAAATCACTATGTTATTTTAATGTAAAATACACTCACTGGGCACTTCATTAGGCACACTACAGACTGGATCAACAAATATGCCACTTTCTCACCAACAATTCTAAAAACTTTTATTACAGAGAACTTTTAGCATTCGGGTTAAATAAATCTGGGTATTTTGTGTGGTTTGCGTTTTCACAGAATTTAGGTAATGTATGCAAATCAGACTGATAAAGTAAGCATAAATGTTATGTCGTTTCTTTCTTTCTTTCTTTCTTTCTTAAATGTTCCTGGAAGAAAGACCTATAGGTTCTTTTTCAGGCCTAGTTGTTTTAACTGATTAGATAACTTTGCTGGAAACGCTGCAAAACAAAAAAGTGGGAAAGTGGTTATAATGTTGTGTCTCTAATACATACTTGCCAACCTTGAGACCTCAGAATTCGGGAGATGGGGGCGGGGTTGAGGTGTGTGTGTGTGGGGGGGGGGGGGGGGGGGGGGGGTTGGTGGTAGCGGGGGTGTATATTGTAGCCCGGAAGAGTTAGGGCTGCAAAGGATTCTGGGTATTTGTTCGGTTGTGTTTATGTCGTGTTACGGTGCGGATGTTCTCCCGAAATGTGTTTGTCATTCTTGTTTGGTGTGGGTTCACAGTGTGGCGCATATTTGTAACAGTGTTAAAGTTGTTTGTACGGTCACCCTCAGTGTGAACTGTATGGCTGTTGATGAAGTATGCCTTGCAGTCACTTGTGTGTGTGTAGAAGTCGCATACAACATGTGACTGTGTCGGCACACTGTTTGAATGGAGTAAAAGTGGACGCTAAAGGCAGTGCCATCACAGCACGCCCTCAATATAGTTGTCCGGGTGAAAATCGGGAGAATGTCTGCCCCGGGAGATTTTCGGGAGGGGCACTGAAATTCGGGAGTCTCCCGAAAAAATCGGTAGGGTTGGCAAGTATGCTCTAATAAATGATTGAACTATGAGCTGTTCCCACTCAAACCACAATAACAAACAATTCGCAGTTAACCTTAAACCAGGAGTGTCAAACTAATTTTAGATAGGGGGCCACATGGAGGAAAATCTACTCCCAAGTGGGCCGGAATGGTAAAATCACGGCACAATAACATAAAAATAAAGACAACTTCGGATTGTTTTCTTTGTTTAAAAATAGAACAAGCACATTCTGAAAATGTACAAATTATAATGTTTTTGTTTTTTTTACACTTACATGTTGCGGTTAATAGTATTCTACCTTTATTGTCGTTATTTATACTTTCTGAATAAATTATATGATAATGTTCATCAGTCAACTCCATCCATCCATCCATTTTTTACTGCTTGTCCCTTTCGGGGTTACGGGGGGTGCTGGAGCCTATGGTGTTAAAGGCCTACTGAAATGATTTTTTTTTATTTAAACGGGGATATCAGATCCATTCTATGTGTCATACTTGATCATTTCGCGATATTGCCATATTTTTGCTGAAAGGATTTAGTAGAGAACATCGATGATAAAGTTGCAACTTTTGGTCGCTGATAAAAAAAAAGCCTTGCCTGTACCGGAAGTAGCATGACGTCAAAGGTTGAAAGGCTCCTCACATTTCCCCATTGTTTTCAATGCAGCGAGAGCGATTCGGACCGAGAAAGCGACGATTACTCCATTAATTTGAGCGAGGATGAAAGATTTGTGGATGAGGAACGTTAGAGTGAAGGACTAGAGTGCAGTGCAGGACGTATCTTTTTTCGCTCTGACCGTAACTTAGGTACAAGCTGGCTCATTGGATTCCACACTCTCTCCTTTTTCTATTGTGGATCCCGGATTTGTATTTTAAACCACCTCGGATACTATATCCTCTTGAAAATGAGAGTCGAGAACGCGAAATGGACATTCACAGTGACTTTTATCCCCACGAAAATACATCGGCAAAACACTTTAGCTACGGAGCTAACGTGATAGCATCAGGCTTAACTGCATATAGAAACAAAAGAAATAAGCCCCTGACTGGAAGGATAGACAGAAAATCAACAATACTATTAAACCATGGACCTGTAAATACACGGTTAATGCTTTCCAGCCTGGCGAAGCTTAACAATGTTGTTGCTAACGACGCCATTGAAGCTAACTTAGCAACCGGACCTCACAGAGCTATGCTAAAAACATTAGCTATCCACCTACGCCAGCCAGCCCTCATCTGCTCATCAACACCCGTGCTCACCTGCGTTCCAGCGATCGACGGCGCGACAAAGGACTTCACCCGATCACAGATGTGGTCGGCGGCCCGGAGACGGAGGAAGTCAAGGTGAGGTCGGCGGCTAGCGCGTCTGCTATCCATCTCAAAGTCCTCCTGGTTGTGTTGCTGTAGTCCACCGCTAATACACCGATCTCACCTACAACTTTCTTCTTTGCAGTCTCCATTGTTCATTAAACAAATTGCAAAAGATTCACCAACACAGATGTCCAGAATACTGTGGAATTTTGAGATGAAAACAGAGCTTTTTGTATTGGATTCAATGTGTCCGCATACTTCCGTTTCAACGATTGACGTCACGCGCATACGTCATCATACATAGACGTTTTCAACCGGAAGTTTAGCAGGAAATTTTAAATTGCACTTTATAAGTTAACCCGGCCGTATTGGCATGTGTTGCAATGTTAAGATTTCATCATTGATATATAAACTATTAGACTGTGTGGTCGGTAGTAGTGGGTTTCAGTAGGCCTTTAATTTTCAATTTATCAAGTTAAAAATATAATATCAAAATCAAATTACAGGATGTTATTTATGTTGTTTGCTCATTTTGCTCGACTGGTGCACTAACATCTGGTAGGTTATTTTTTTGACATATGTAGCATAATCTACAAAGAATTGCTATTACGAAATCTAGTGGACACATTTAGATTAGTTTTTCCTTTCATTCAAAAACTTCAGGTTAATTTTTATACTTACCAAACTCATCCTGCGGGTCGGATAAAACCTGTTCGCGGGGCTGATCGGGCCCGCAGGCCGTACGTTTGACACCCCTGTTTCAAACTGTAAAATTATAGCACAGTACTCACAGTGTCGTTGAAGTTCCAGTTAAATCCTGTTGGTGTCGCTGCCGTGCGTTTCCTGGCGTCGTCTCTAAATTCCAAATGCTAAACGATGCTACAACGAAAGTGTTACAAAGGACATCGGTGCGTGTCTAGACCTACTAGATATGTATATTTATTTGACTATTATAAATAAATGGAGACATGACTAATAATAAACAGCAAGTTGCTTTGTTGACATTTTTAAAGCGTTCCGAGTACATTTAGCATTAGCATTCAGAGCCTACTAGAGAAGGCAGAAACTTCTTCTGTGGTTCAATCGACAGCTTTGGAGCAGACGCTACTGACATCTTCAGTATGAAAGTGGAACCACAATCACCGGAACGTACAATGGATTACCGTTTAAAACATAGCTATCAAACTCAAGGCCCGGGGGCCAGACCTGGCCTGCTACATCATTTAATGTGGCCCGTGAAAGCCTGTAAATAATATGAGTTAATAAAATAGTTTTTCTTTTCTTACTGAAAGGTATTTGTTTTTTTCATTTTAATATTTAAAAATAACATGTACTACATGCAATTTCATATCTTTTAAACTTTAATTGTATCTAATAATGCAGCAAAATATTACATTCCCATACATTCCAAAACATTTTTTGTTAAAATACAAATGTTTTGACTTATAATTTCATTGAGTTACCCATCAAATTGTACACTCACTGTAAAAATGACAATAGATTTTAAAGTAAAATTTTGGGGATGGAGCAGCCTTTTTTTTTTTTTTTTTAAATCGTACAAAAACTTTTATACGTTTTTTCCATATACATTAACACACTATAAAAACAACCGTAGATTTTATTGTGGAAAAACTGGCAGCACTGTTGCATGAATTTTATTGCAAAAAAAAAATATATATATATATATATATATATATATATATTTATTTTTTTTTTCACCTAAAAGTTTTTTGCAGTGAAATCTAAAATTTTTTTTAATAGTCTATGTAAAAAAAAAAAAAGTGTAATAATCAAATGCATATGCCATTAGAAACATGTATTGTACAGGTATACATTTATATTTATATACTTTTAGAAGCGGCCCTTTGAGAGCAACCATAACTGCGACGTGGCCCTCTATGAAAATAAGTTTGACATGGCTGGTTTAAAACTTGTAAAATGCCACAGTGTACCCACTCAGTTTTTTTAAGAAGTGTCCAGTGAGATAGATGGCCGAAATGGGAAGAGTGCAAAATAAACTTGATTAATTAGGCAATGACAACACATAAAACACTTACAGGCGTACTCTGGGGTCCTGTAGTGGAGACACAGCGAATTGCCGAGGAGGAAAGCAAATTGGTGGTTGTGATGTGACCTGTATATAAAATGATACAACTGTTTGATGAATAAACATGCTTTATTTGAACTGATTAGATACAACATATGTATAAACAAAGTGTTTCAGCATTCTTTATTGTGAGTTAAAAATCAGCCAAATTAAACATAAAATATCAAAAAATACTCAACAGAACACTTGATTGTGGATGGCAACACCCATCCATCCATTTTATACTGCGGGGGTGGCTGGAGCTTATCCCAGCTGCAGAAGGGCGAAAGTCGCCACCTCATCGCAGAGCCAACACAAATAGATGACACTCACATTCACACACTAGGGCCAATTTTAGTGGTGCCAGTCAACCTATCCCCAGGTGCATGCTTTGGAGGTGGGAGGAAGACGGAGTACCCGGAGGGAACCCACGCAGTCACGGGGAGAACATGCAAACTCCACACGAAGACCCCGGCAACATAATCTTAGAAAATACTCTTTAGGACGGGTGAGTATTGTCCTACTATTTCATATGGTATGCATTTCTGTATCGTCAGACAAGAACACATTCATTATTAGGTTACAATTCATGAGGTAGGGCGTGCTACATTGTGTGGGACATCAGATTATTATATTAAAATGGCAAAAAAAAAGAAACAATGTCAGAACAGGCACATTATATTTCATATATATTAAAGTAATCTACATTTATTCATATTGTATCAATTAACAGTTAAAAAGCTTAAAGTGCTGAAGCTATTGTAAGAGAATGTGGTGTGAAAAACAATCAAAATCTAATTATTCTTGTCACAAATTAAAAACTGCACCGATTTTAACAATTGATGTCTTCTTCAAAATACACATTACGCTTAAACTCAGACTAGACATAAACATGTCAGTTTGAAGAAAAGATTTTCGTAGCTTGTAAAAGTAAATCATCTATGGCGCTAAAAGTGGATGCTAACATTAACCAAGCCAAAACTAGGGTTAAATCAGTTTTGTTTTTTTTAAATCCTATGTAATATATTTCATAGGTAATGTTAATTTTGACTCGATATGCAAAATAAACAGTATATATCAAATAAGAAAGTTAAACAAGAGCACAGTAGAAATGAAAGCGTACTAAATCATAAGATTGGGGGTTTTGTCTCCCCCTGCTGGCTGTTTGTAAAAATACATCTGTTTTACTGTAATTAGACCAGCAAATAAACAAGAACATATCAAGTTAAACTATTTAAGACGGACTTTCATAACCAAACACCACAATAAAACAATCAGATGACTATGAATAAAAAAGCTAATATCGCTATTTTAAAAATACACTTTCTATACAAACAGGCGTCTTTACAGCGTTTGCTGTGCATCCCTTTAGCTTAGCTTGGAAGCTAAATAATGACAAATGGTGGACAAGATGACGAGGAACAAGAACACTGCCTGGTCTAACATTAGGCACGCCAAAATATAGGTCTAATGTAATGGTTGTCAAACTTTTTTCTTTCTATTTTTTTACACCAGATACCCCCTTTTTAAAATGATTTCTCTTTGCAAGTGCCATATTGCTTTTGCAACCTCCGCTTCCCATCGCAGTTAAGGGGAACTGCACGTTTTTTTGCCTATCATTCACAATCCCAATGTAAGACAAGAACACAAACACTTTTCTGAGTTGGTAAAAGTTAATTCCAGATTATAAATCATACCTCTCACTTGTATGGTAGAAGGTTGTCATAAACCAAGAAGTTGATCAACGTTGACGTTCAACTTAGACCCGGAGATGGCGAGAAAGATGCACACAAACGCTCGTTTGCGCTCACCTTGTTTTTTTTAACCTGTGTGAGGATTATGATAAATTATTCATCTCAACTGGAAGATTTGCTGTGAATATTCCATCAGTCGGCATCCCAGTGAGAGCAAATATTGTACAGTAAGTGATTGTTTTATTATGTTCGTAGTTTTTTTTCTTGCAAATAGTGCTACTTGCTGGATCTGTTCAGCACACAGCTTCTAAAACTTGTAGCTAATGTTCTGTATAGTCAGGCTCAAAAATATAAGGTTCCAATCATCATTTGTCCCAAAGTAGTCGTTGTCTCTCATGAAGTCTGCCATGACTCTTAGTGTCATTGTTGAAGGGTATATCGAAAGATGTGATGAGTCTGTAAAATGAATACGCTTAAAATGAGCAAAACATGTACATATTACATGTTATGAGTGTTATTACATTACATATATACTAACAGCATGTATATAAAGTGATGGAGGATTTTGGATTTTAGTTTTTAAGAGTGCATTGTTATCCACCTCATGCTTGCCTTTATTTACGAGTTAGAATCCATAAGAAAAGAAAAACATAAGTGCGTGTCTCACATAAGGATTGTGAATGATAGACAAAAATCCAAAAAAAGAGTACAGTTCCCCAAAACTCCATTCAAACGTATATATTTGATAATAATAATAAACATTGCAGTTTCAATAGGACCTTCACAGTGCTTTGCATTGCCCTAATTCAGTGATCCCCAACCTTTTTGTAGCTGCGGACCGGTCAACGTTTGAAAATTTGTCCCACGGACTGGGGGGGTTATGGTATTTTTTTTGGGTTTTTTTTGTCATAAAGAAATACAATCATGTGTGCTTACGGACTGCATCCCTGCAGACTGTATTGATCTATATTGATATATAATGTATATATTGTGTTTTTTATGTTGATTTAATAAAAAAAATAAAAACATTTTTTTGTAATTTTTTTTATTTCTTGTGCGGCCCGGTACCAATCGGTCCACGGACCGGTACCTGGCCGCGGTCCGGTGGTTGGGGACCACTGCCTTAATTAACTGCAGCATGGCGTCAAACAGAGCAGAGGCCACTATTTGAAAAAATAATGTCTATTTTGGGATCGAATCATGTTTGGTGGTCAGAAGATAAAACAGCAATGGGATGGCACAGTCGTGTATGAAGAGAGTATGGTCAAATAAACAATAGGCGCCATGTTTGCTCCCAAGGATGCAATTGCTGTTGTTTTGACGTCAGTTTTTCTGACAAGATAAACCAAAATAATGCGTCTATATGTAGTTGTAAACATACTCTAGCTCATAAAGTTACACAAAAAACATGCTTTTATTTTGTCAAAGTATAATTTTGCGGCCGTATTTGACGCAGTCTGCTGCTACATTTATGCAGTGTTTCGTGACGAGCAAGCACTCTAACACGCACTAGACGACGCACTAAATGTAAAATAAATACATAGAACAAGGGAAAAAAATTATTACCATCATTTCGCCAAAATATTCATTGGCTTGGGACCAACAATCAGAGAAAATGTGACTTTTGTGTGAAATATGTCAACTGTGGTGGCTACCTTCAATGTATTTGTAATAACTGTGTGTATCACCCATCATGTAGCAAGTGAATTATATTTATATAACACTTTTCTCTGGAGACTCAAAGCGCTTTACCAAGTGAAACCCATTATCGACATCTTAAAGCTCCATTTAGACCAGTGTGGGTGGCACTGGGAGCAGGTGGGTCAAGTGTCTTGTCCATATTTCTGCACAACAACTCAGATATGGTAACACTGGTGAGCAGTGGAGAATGTGGAGTGATTTTTGGTCCAGAACATATTTTTTTTATTCATTATTGCCCTATTTCTTGCCACTTTATGTTGGATATTTTTTATAAGATTTCATTTTATCATCTATTATCACACCCAAAATTTGGTTTCTTGAACTTTTTTCAAGTCCATCTATTTGTATTTGTTTGATTTTCGCTCCTGCTGTTACAAAATTGAATTATTTTTGTTTTACTGAAATTCAAAGATAGTCTATTTATGTCAAACAATTTCTTTTCTTTTTTTAATTTCTTCTGTTATTATTTGTATTAGCTTCTGTGTGTTCTCTCCTGAACAACACAGGCGTTGTGTCGTGTGTTTACCTGGCACAAGACGCTGTAGTTTGTGGCTTTCTAGTGTTGACGTCGAACTTTCACTTCCTATACTTTTTTTTTCTGGGTTGTGGGGAAAGCGATGTAAAGGCTTTTCACAATTCTCACGGGTGGAGAATTCGACATTTATACACGTAGAAAAATGATCGAGGAAGCACCGCAAACACATAGCATCAGCTCAAAGTTGGTAGCAAACATGGTGCCCTATAGTCACGTGAGTGCCTTTTAGTCAATCATTGCCTAAAACCAGGTTGGCAAAACTCTTTCTATACACGGTTGTGTGGGATGATAGGTTAAATGCCCTCTACGGGCCATTTGAGGCGTGAGATTCTTATGCAATCTGCAAACTGAAGGATGTTTGAACAACTTTGATACATGTTGTGCGTTTAAGGTGCAGAAAACAATCAATCTGTGCAAGGATATCAAAAGAAAATACCTTAGCTTTGTGTTATCTGTGACAAAGAAAATGAATAGAATATCTAATAATATTTCTTATTGATAATGGCTTGTTTCTATTTGTACGATATGCAGAGGGCCAATAAATGCATTCAGCCATGAGAAGGTTGTTGCTTTCCATTGTGGTGTCATCCTCATGACTCATGCAACCATGCACAAATAAAAACTATTTGGACGCAAAGTATGCATGCAGCCAAGTGGTTTCAGCTGCATTCTTGTGGAACAAAAGTCAGCGATGACTGTCTTGGTGCAGAACTACAGTGCAATGCATGCAAAAACACTAACTCTCATGTCTGAGGAAGGAATGAGTGTGGAGGCACCATTTCCTCATGGCCACAGTGAAGTAAACAAGCCTTTTTTATGCTTGGAATCCCACAAGAATGCTTTCATTCTTGCTCTGTGGAATGTTTGCAGAGTCTGTAGCCTTTGATAACCGAGGGGGGCTCCTTGCAGCTATGCAAAGAAGCCATGAGGGAAAGAATCGGGACACTTCGAAAACTTTACTGTGCTTTGAGCTACAAACGTTTGCTTGTGCATTCGAAAAGAGTACGCAAGACTGCGGAATGACGCCGGCACGTGCGCCATAGAGCGTGGATGGATGGATTCAAAATGGCGGGCTGTGCTAGCTTGTTGCGAGAGTACAAGTGTGCTGACAGGAGTGGTTCCTTGGTGTACGGTTTGCTCTCACTTGCCTTCAAGGTGTGGTGGCGGATGCAGGATGCAGGTGTGCGTTTACTGGAAGTAGCGAGAGAGACACGGTGTTATCAGCGGCCACCCGGGAGAGGCCCCATGCACAGGGGGTCCTCTTCGTCGACGGTCTCCAGCTCCTCCGTGCGCACGGCGTGGGTTATGAGGTGGAGCTCCTCAGAGAGCGTCTCGCTGCGATAGGCCACGCGGATGTCGGGGAGGTTGGTGCGGCGGATGTCGTTGCTCTCCGGACCTTCTTTGTAATAGTTGGGACCCAGCCAGTAGCTTTTGGCCTGGAAACAGGAGACATTTAACGTTGCTATCTATTTAACCGAAGAGTCTCCTGTAGTTGCCGGGTGCGAGCTACACAAGCAAATATAGCATTAACATCTGTGGCTGTAAGCAACCTCCTGATTACCAATATAAAAATCTAAATCACGGTTATTGTGACCAAAATCATCACATTTATCATTATTGCTGAATGTGCTCAAAACGTACTTATACACATACTGAAAACTTTTGACCAAGTTTTATTTGAAAAATAAAATAAAATAAATACAGGCAATAAGGGATGGGTACCGAATCCGGTGCTTTTTTGACACCGACTGAATCCCACCAGTCCTACCAGGCACCAATTCACCTTAAATCCAATGGTGCCATGTAACGGTCCCTGGGTCGGCATAGCGTAGAGCACATATGTCAGAGTCAAGGCCCGCGGGCCATATCCGGCCCGCGAGAAGGTTTTTTACGGCCCTTGGGATGATCTTGATTTATTATTAGAACCGGCCCGCAGACCGCAGATCTTTTACACGCACCAAGCGGATGCCGGTCCAAGGTTCCGAAAGGGGGCGAGCGGCCCGCCGGGACGCGCCTGCCGGCCGAAGGGCTGCAGCCCGGCCGTCAGTCGCGGAGCCCGCCGTGCCACGCGCGCCAAGGGGGCGGGCCGAAACCCGGCCCCGAGGCCCTGAGACTTCTGCTTTGTTTCCCCAAACCGCGCGTCACCGCCGGGCCCGCACCACCGTCGGGCTGCAGCCCGAGCGTCGGTGGCGGAACCCGTCATGTGCCGCGCGCGCCAAGCGGAGCGGGGGGGTCAAGCGGGCCGAAACCCGCAGGCCACCCCCTCACCACGAGGCCCTGAGACTTCTGCGTTTGACCCCTACGCGCGGCCCGTTGGGACGCGCCCGCCGTCAAGCCACGAGGGCCAGCCGTCGGGTCGCGGAGCCCGCCGTGCCACGCGCGCCAAGGGGCGGGCCGAAACCAGCGGGGGGTTTCGGGCACCCAACTCGCCTCCCTCCCACGGAGGGAGGAGGGGGGTTTAATGTGAACATTACTGTGCAATCACATATTTAGAGTTTTTACTCAATTCAAGTTTAAAAGTTAAAGTTTAATATTTGTTTTCACTGCATGTTACTTCTCCTTAAACAAAGTGTTGTTTTTGATTTATAGATTTTTGCACTTTATTTTATTGTATTTCAATTTAATTATATTTTAAAAATATTTCAGTTGAGTGGATGATAGAAAATTGCTATTATTGTTTTTTTCTTTGAAGTAAATTTAGCCCACTTTTGCTAAAATAGAAAATATAGGCTACTGATGGTGCCTTGAATACCGGTTTCTTTCATTTAATGTTCATGTTATGGGGATTTTTATATAAAGGAAATTTGTCTTTTGTGTCTGTTGAAAATTAAAGATTACTGACAGAGCCATAAGAAAATATTGCTTTATTTATCTGATCATATTGGAATATATTTGTTAGGTTTTCAGTAGGTTCAATTAGGTTCACTAGACTATATGCGTCATTTAAAAATTTTTCAATGAACATTCGAACAGTCCGGCCCTCGGCTTGTAGCTAAATTATTTATTTGGCCCTCCGTCCATTTGACTTTGACACCCCTGGCGTAGAGGGTAGAGCGGCCGTGCCAGAAACCTGAGGGTTGCAGGTTCGCTTCCCGCCCCTTGACATCCAAATCGCTGCCGTTGTGTCCTTCACCCTTGCCCCCAGTGCCGCTCACACTGGTGAATGAATGATAGGTGGTGGTCGGAGGGGCCGTAGGCGCAAACTGGCAGCCACGCTTCCGTCAGTCTACCCCAGGGCAGCTGTGGCTATGAAAGTAGCTTACCACCACCAGGTGTGAATGAATGATGGGTTCTCACTTCTCTGTGAAGCGCTTTGAGTGTCTAGAAAAGCGCTATATAAATCTAATCCATTATTATTTTTACGTCACTTAATAACTACAGCAGCACTGAGAGCAGACTCTGTTAAACCACCTCTAGGTAATGTTGCAATTTTAATTTTGCAAAGTAATTGAGTCAAAAAAACGCTGCAACATAAGGTAAAGGGGAACTGCACTTTTTGGGCGAATTTTACCTATCGCTCACAATCATTATGAAAGACATGACGACGGATGTGTATTTTTTAAATGCATTCCAACTCGTAAATAAATGTAAATAAAACTCCGCCAGTGGAAGGTTCTTTATTCCGCCCATAGAACCCAATAAAAACATCCAAAAAGTGTCAACAATAAGCCATTTATATTTAATGACTTGAATATTAACCAAGTATTAGTGATATTATTATAAATGCTAGCGTAGGCAAACTATTCGTAGCGGCACCGTGATCACTAGTGTGTATGCCTATGTTTACATCATCGTGCGGTAAAATGCTTCTTCGTTTCCTTTGCTCGTGAAAGTTTATTCTAGATCATAAATCGTACCTCCCACCCAGACAGTAAAAGGACGAGGACGTATTCCGACAATTTGGTACACTTTGACAGCCAATTTAGACCCGAACATTGTGAAAACGACATGAAAAGGCGCTCGGTTCCAAACCCCTTTTTTCGTAAGCATTATGAGTCATTCTTCATCTAAAACGGGACTAAGATAAGATTCTATCAGTCAACATCATAATGACAACAGACATTATACAGTAAGTGATGTTTTATTATGTTTGTTGACTCTCAAAGTCTGCAGCGAGCAATAATCAGTGATGTTGAAAAAAAGCGAACGTTGTGATGCGTTTTTTAGATTAAAGTGCCAAAAATACGTAAATATTAAATGTTATTATTAATGTGCCCGTTACTACATTACATATATACTTACAGCATGTATATAAAACCTTAATGGAGGTGTTTGAATGTTTTTTAAGGGCAGAATAAAGAGACTCCCATAAGCTCTTGTATTTTTTTTTTATTGAATTCTAAATATTAAATAAATTAAAAAAGCAGTTTACATCTGTCGTCATGTCTTTCATAATGATTGTGAAAGATAGGCAAAATTCCAAAAAAAGTGCAGTTTCCCTTTAAGTAAGGCTCCACTTTTATGCAAATGCCCTGGCTTGATGCTAATATACATTGGCTTTACTATTTACATGCCACTGTCTAGCATTAGCAATTTTAACTTTTTAATTTCAGCACCTTTAAATGTGTTAATAAAAATTACAACTAAGATGAACGTTGAAGTCCGGTTAATTCGTACAACACTTACAGTATTAACACTTTGTAGGGTGCCGCAAAGACTGAAATGAAACACACCATAAACTATACACTACTGCCATCTAATGTCTTGAAATTGCAACTGCAATTGCAGCTTTATGATACACATGCAGATGATACTCAGAAATGTGATAATAAAATAAGATAACACCTGGACAACAGTTATCATAATTAGCTAATTTTTAAATGTTGCAATAAAAAATTTGATTTTATTATTAAAAACAATGAATATGTTTTAACACACACAAAAGTACAGAAAAATTGTACCGTTTAGGCCTTTTTCCACCGCAGGAACTTTCCCCTTCATCCTGGTAAATGAAAACCACTGCTGCGTTTCCACCAAAAACTACCCAAGGTAAATAAAGTTCCACAGGAACTATTTTTAGTTCCTAGAAATAAGATGCTAATTAGTGTAACTATCTTGCAGTGTTTTACTCAGTAATAGTCTTTGAATTAGTATGCAGTTTGTTTATGAATTTTTAATTCATGTTTTCAATACGCAAAGCGGACGGATTCTTTTAATCGTACTTACAGAGGAAAATAAAGTATTTGGTCGGACTTTAAAGCGGCAAGGTGAGCTGCTCACTGGGACTGCGACCTCGTCGTTGAAGACAAATGTGAAATGAAAGAGGGGTATAACGATAATATTTGATGTGATTTACTAACTATTTACTTTGTTGTCAGTCACATGCCATTGTGTAGTTATTCGTCTCAACCCAAGTGAACCGAATGTTAATGCTAACAGGCTAATGTTAAATCTGTGTGTGTGTCAATGTGAGAGTGAATGTTGTCTATCTGTGTTGGCCCTATGATGAGGTGGCGACTTGTCCAGGGTGTACGCCGCCTTCACAAGCGGTAGAAATGGATGGATGGATGGACATTAATGTTGTCGCCGTTAGATAAACGCTGACGTTTATTATTATTTATTTTATATATATATATATATATATATATATATATATATATATATATATATATATATATATATATATATATATATATATATATATATATATATATATATATATATATATATATATATATATATATATATATATATTTGTATTTACAGCTGAAATAGAACATAAGCAATCGCCTGACCCTCATGAAGTCATCTTTTACTAAGGGCACCACTTTCTGACTGTTGGACACTGTGGACAAATGCCTGACTTTTTATGTAAAATTCAGTACACTTTGTTTTTAAATCAAATCGATTTGTATATGATTGCTTTGTATTTAATTTATATGCACTTCAGTAAAATAAATATGACCTAGTATTGTTTATTTACATTGTGTCAGTGTAGAAATATACTGTACCACTCATCCATACGTCATCAGCGTGATTTGTATTAAACTACCTGAGCTGTGAAACTAAAGGCTCCAGGAACTTAAAAGTTCTTACAGTTCTGGTGGAAGAAGGCCTAATGTCTCTTGTGATCATGTTAACATTTAAGTTAGCTAACAAGTCTAGCTAGTCGGTCCATAAGTTCATCAAAGTGCAGTTATCAAGCACGGTTTTGCGATAATTTTTATATAATACAGTAATAATACCTATTAAGACTTTTAGCGTGGCTTATCATTAATAGCGTTTATCATTACGTCCCTACTCCTGATGTAGTTTATTTCACTAACTCCACAAGATGGCAGCATTTGAAGCACTGGGAGTAGGAATGTAATGATAAACGCTATTAATGATAAACCGCAGTAAAACTCCCGAAGGTTAGAAGTACAATTTTGAATTAAAATGATTAAAAAAAACTTTGATACACTCATGGACTAGCTAATGGTAGCTTGCTAGCTAGCTTAAATGCTAATATGAAGATAAGAAACATTAACGTCTTTCCCCATTAAGAAACAACAAATTGTTTTTAATGTTTATTACTTTTAATATTGGTTGTTCGACTGATCTGTTTTTATTCTTGGTGGTTTCTTCAGCGTCTTTGAGTGTCTTGAAAAGCAATTCTTGAATAAAATGTATAATTAATATTATGAATTAAAACAGAAGATAAAACATATTTAAACACTAAAAAAAACAATGCCTCTAGAAGCTAAAACAATATTTAATGTTTCTTCTGTCAATAAAGTATATTGTGTGTATTTATTTCAACATTTTTTAAATGAAACTTGGTTAAAAAAATTCAGTGTGTGTTAGGGGTGAAACGGTACACAAAAATGTCAGTTTAGTGCATACCTCGGTTTAGAGGTCACGGTTCGGTTCATTTTCGGTACAGTAAGAAAACAACAAAATATACATTTTTTGGTTATTTATTTACCAAATTTGTAAACAATGGCTTTATCCTTTTAACATTGGGAACACTATAATAATTCTGCCCACGTTAATAATGATAAATGACAAATGGGTTATACTTGTATAGTGCTTTTCTACCTTCAAAGGTACTCAAAGCGCTTTGACAGTATTTCCACATTTACCCATTCACACACTGATAGCGGGAGCTGCCATGCAAGGCGCTAACCAGCAGCCATCAGAGGCAAAGGGTGAAGTGTCTTGCCCAAGGACACAACGGACGTGACTAGGAAGGTAAAAGGTGGGAATTGAAATCAACATTAAACTGCCTCAAGTTGTTGCTCAGATTAAATAAAATGACACAACTTTTCTTCTACATACAAAAAAGTGCAACATTAAACAGTTTCAAGTCAACTCATCATGCTTAATTTATTACAGCATTTGGGAAGCCTGTAGTGGATTTTGATTATGTAAAGGTAATATTTTTATCAACATGTGATAGCAGGGACCCTGTCATTCAAAACTAGGCTGCTCCATTACTAATGATTAATGTAACTATAGCTGAAAAAAATTGTACAATAGCAATAGGAAAGACTATTCATCCCTGAACACCATGGAGTTCATGTAGGCTTTATGATGCACTTACATTATATGAACTATCAGAGACAGAAACTCTTCATTTAACATAATGTCCTTTTTTGCTGCTTCAACACAGCTCAATCAACACAGAAAAAGGTAAAGTGAAATAACAGACAGACAGGGCTTTGCTCTCTCTCACACACACACACACACACACACACACACACACACACACACACACACACACACACACACACACACACACACACACACACACACACACACACACACACACACACACACACACACACACACACACACACACACACACACACACACACACACACACACACACACACACACACACACACACACACACACACACACACACACACACACACACACACACACACACACACACAAAATGAGCTAACGTTACGCTAAAAGCGAATTAGCCTTCACTTCAAGCCAGGACTGTGAGCGAGCTGAGCTGCCTTTTATATTTCTAGAACGTCAACGGGCTCATAGTGATGTTAATAGTAGTTGACTGGGAGGTGTTTATCATAATTTGGGGAGAGTCCGCTGCCTGATGCTTACCTGCGAAACGCTAAGCACTGACTACATGCGCTCTGAATACGCACTGCTGATTGGCTGTTACCGCTTTGCGTGCAACCAATCAGATGGTTGTGTGGGTGGGACAATGCTGGGTGCTGTGTAGAGTACTGACAGAGACAAGAGGCAGAAAGCAGAGCAGCTTGTTAAGACTTTAGCTTAGGCGGCTACTTCATATGTTTGTGTTGAAACTCGTTCGATACACCTCCGAACCGAACCGAAACCCCCGTACCGAAACGGTTCAATACAAATACACGTACCGTTACACCCCTAGTGTGTGTGTGTATAAGTACTTTTTGGGCACATTTAACAACACTGTGATAATAATGATAAGTATATTTTCATATCATTACATGAGTGTTTGCTCCCCAGTTTTTGTTTGTATCCAAAATCTAAATGTCATGTTTAATAATATAATAACGGCACTTTTCTAGACACTCAAAGCGCTTCACATAGGAGTGAGAACCCATCATTCATTTGTACAACTCATTCATCATTCATTCTCCTGTGTGAGCGGCACCGGGGGCAAGGGTGAAGTGTCCTGCCCAAGGACACGAAGGCAGCGGTTTTTTTTAATGGTAAGAGGCGGGGAGCGAACCTGCAACCCTCAGGTTTCTGGCACGGCCGCTCTACCCACTACGTCATGCCGTTTGTGTTGATAGTGTTCAACAAAAACAGTTACAGAAGTGAAACAGGCACATATGATGTATTAAAAAAAAAGAATGGCAATAATCAAGAACGCAATTTACCTTGTGTGAAAATCCACTCATGAGAACACTGTTTCTTGCCAGCTCACACATGTCACAGGAACTCAGCTTCCACACTTGTGTTGCAATGCTGTACTCCTCCATAAGAGGTTCCTGGGCACGCACACACACACAAACAAGTGAGGATAACTGTATTTCCCCGGCAAAAGAAGTGCCGCCCTTGTGCTGACCTTGGTGAAGTGGAACTGGAGGGGGTCGTCGGTGGACAGGGACACAATGAGGCCTCTCGACAGATACTCCGGCAGTGGATTGCGGTGGTAACTGAGGAACAGGCTGTTGTTGCTTAGCGGCGACATGGCGATGCCGATCTGAGCTAGGTAGTACAAATACTGCAGCACAGGGGCCTGAGGACACGCACATGACGCACATGACAGAGACAAACACTTTTCTTAACTATTGTCGTTTTGAAAAATATAAATTGCTCAGTCATGAATCGGGTGCGGTGTTGGAAAAATTACTTTCAAAAAGTGATTAATTATAGTTACTAGTATTGTCCCGCTACCAATATTTTGGTACCAGTACCAAAATGTATATTGATACTTTTTGGTACTTTTCTAAATAAAGGGGACCACAAAAAATTGCAATATTGGCTTTATTTTTTTTTTTAAATCTTAGGGTACATTAAATATGTTTCTTATTGCAAGTGTGTCCTTAAATAAAATAGTAAACATACAAGACAACTTGTCTTTTAGTAGTAAACAAACAAAGGCTCCTAATTTAGCTGCTGACGTATGCAGTAACATATTGTGTCATTTTCCATTCTATTGTTTGGTCAACATTATAGAGGGACAAGTGGTAGAAAATGAATTATTAATCTACTTGTTCATTTACTGTTAATATCTACTTACTTTCTCTTTTAACATGTTCTATCTACACTTCTGTTAAAATGTAATAATCACTTATTCTTCTGTTGTTTGATACGTTAAGTTAGTTTTGGATAATACCACAAATTTAGGTATCAATCCGATACCAAGTCGTTACAGGATCAAACATTGGTCATATTCAAAGTCCTCATGTGTCCAGGGACATACAGTATTTGCTGACTTTATAAACATAATATAAATTATTTTTAAACGAAAGAAGATTTTGTGATGCTAAAAAATAACGATGTAATCATAGTAGTATTGACTAGATACGCTCCTGTACTTGGTATCATTACAGTAGATGTTAGGTGTAGACCGGTACTTTTTACATGCGGTAGAATACCAAATATGATTCATTAGTATCGCGGTATTATACTAATACCGGTATACCGTACAACCCTAATAGTTACTTATTACTTTGCCAAAAAGTAATTAAATTAGTAACATAACTACTCTCTAATAAATGTATTAATTACTAGGGAAAGTATTTTTTGCAGTACTTGGAAAAACAAACAAACTGAAACTATCTGGCATATGCAGTTGAAAGATGTTTCATGAATGCAGAGTGTGTGAGCGTGAGCCTTTAAAAGGCGGTGCCTGTTGCCAAGTGCTGTGTGACATGACTGTGAGAGGCAGACAGAGCAGCATTAGCTCAGCTGTGTTTGTGAATCTTTTTACTGGATTGTGTTACCCCTGGTCAGTAAAGAGATGTGCTTCCATGGCTGTAGTCTCCTTGCACACAAATGGGGTATTATGGGATAGCAAGCTTGTCACTTTAATTATTGATTTGTTGTTCATTATTTCCACGTAATAGTAGAAGTAGCATTGGTACTTACAAGTTGTGTGTTGTTTGCTGTGTGATGTTGCCTCCTTCTATTTGATATCAACTTAATTCTAGTGTGGTGCTGGTTGTTGATCTCTTTTGTAAAAAGTTACTTCCTGCATTGAACTTGCTGTGCTTCTGGCGCTGTCTTGTTGACATAAAACCACATTACATTACATCAAACATTTTGCTAATGACATTGTAGGAGCCAAATATAGAGCCATACAATCCTTGAATCCATGTTTATTTTATTATTTTGAGTGATTGATGTGTGTATGTCAGTGTGCACCGTTTGCAGGTGGTGAAAAGTTCCCACGCAGGCCCATAAGGGGCAGGAGCGTGCTGGGCGCGTGATTGGCAGTCGGGCACCAGCATACCGTCTTTGACCTCACCTGTCTGTAGACCTCGGCTTTATATAGGCTACCATTTATTTTGTTTCCCCGAGTATTCTGTTCCTTGATTTTTATAAATAAAACAATCTTCAATTGCGCTGCTTGATCAGTTTGAATTAGTGGATGGATAGCGGGAAAAGGAAGAATACGTGACAAGGAAGGCTGTGTATGGTGTGAGTCAGACAAGATGCCCGCGCCACAAGTGGAACAAACATTTGAAACAAAGGGGTTATAGGAACAATCACTTTCAGTGTTTTATGCCACTTCAGACATTACATCAGTAATTGATTACTTGTTACTAGTTAAAGTAACGGCGTTAGTAATGTTGTTCTTCCAAACACTGATCAGGTGATGACTAATTATTTCCACGTAATAGTAGTAGTAGCGTTGGTACTTACAAGTTGTGTGTTGTTTGCTGTGTGATGTTGCCTCCTATTTGATATCAACTTAATTCTAGTGTGGTGCTGGTTGTTGATTTCTTTTGTAAAAAGTTACTTCCTGCATTGAACTTGCTCTGTACCGAGGATGTCGTTGTGGCTTGTACAGCCCTTTGAGACACTTGTGATTTAGGGCTATATAAATAAACATTGATTGATTGATTGATTGACTAATCACTACGGACACGGGATTAAAACGTGACAGTATTTCTGTTTTAGAGAAAAGCTTTCTGGCGGGCAGACTGCAGTCAAAAGTTCACTTGACTTATTTATTAATGTTCACAAGCATTTTCGGCTTAATATTGGTTCAATAGTAGATATATTTTACTGTTCCACAGTGTGCTGTAACTAATGATTGTTTGTGTTTTTAATTTCTTTGTGTATTTGTGTATGTTGTCTCAGTTTGTCTTGATGCTGAATTACCGTCTGCACAACCATATTTTACCTTCTGGTACGAATAAAGAAACTTTGCTTCCCCCAGCAGCAAGACACCACTGCGAGCAACCCAGAGATAAAGCAAACAAAAAAATTGATGTGTCCATTTATAGTTAAAGTTATAAATTAGATGTATTAACAAAAATAAAAATATATATTATTTTACTGTATGTTGAATTAATATGGAATATGTAATAACCAAACATGAACACATTCTCAATTTATATATGCAGTGTAGGGTTGTATGGTATACCAGTACTGATAAAGTACTGCAGTACTATACTGCTTTTGAAAAAACCTGATATCGTTTTTTCATCCATATGATGCTGTGCGGCGGTACTACAGAGCGAGGTGCATGATATTAAGTGTGTCAAAACGCACGCACAAAGCGCATACAAGCAATAACATCTTGGAGAGGAAGATTGGCAAAAAACGACAATTCTACTGGTTAATAAAGAGGGTGCGTAAAGCGCAATATGGAGGTATTTGGCCTTCAAAACTAACAAAGGTGACGCTTTAAATACGCCTCGTCAAACGTGGCGATTAGTATTACCACCTTTGCTTCAAGTTCAAACTTAAGTAAACATTTAAATAATAAGCATTCAGATCCGCACAAAAAGTGACAGGTAATAATGTCCTGCTGTTCGGCTCCCATGCAGACCGTAGTCGAGGAGCACGGGGGGACTCTCCATCCAGGGCCGATGTTTTCGTCAGGGGCAACAGTACACCTTTCACTTTATCCAGCAATGGGTCTGCTAAACTACGCTTTCGGGTCAGAATGACAAGGCCGCCAATTCATGACAGTTGCTTTATCATTAGTTTTGCAGGACACAACCGGAACCGTTCACTCCACTGCACACTCTACCTCTCTCTCTTTCCTCGCCCACTCACTCACTGACGTCACTAAGCCAACACATTGCCATTCTCACAAAAACACATACGCTACTCCCAAAACATAGTTAAGCAGCTCCCCTGCTGTGCACATGTAGATAGGTAGACGCAAACACAGCTGCTTGGCTTGATGCCAAATATTAGCGGCGTTAAAACTGCCCAATTAGTGTAAACTAATGCAAATGAAATGACTATAATTTGTGTTTTATCTTTACCAAAGTGTGTTTTACCTGCTACATAGCTGATCCGTGTACTTTTATCCATAGTTTTGTTTTAGTATTTACTAGTAATTGTGTTTTTCTTAAAGCGCTGATCAGGAGTGGCAACCATAAATCATGAAGCATTTAATATAATGCCAAAAATGCTTTTTATTCTATTCTAACCCAACAACATAAGAAAGGACTTTCAATAAATGCGTCAAGAAATGAGGATTCTTCAAGAAGAAGTTATTGCAGTGAAATGAGACAAAAACATGCTGAGGAATATCATAGATTAAATGGATCAGGATAAACGAATGAATGATATCATCGTGACAGGGCATCGAATTAAACCAAGATCCTATGCAAAAGCTGTGAATAATGGAGGAGAACCAGATGAAATGGATGTTGCGAAAGCAGAACAGCAAGTGTTCAACTTTCTGCAATAAAAGGAAATTGTAATTGACATTAATACCATCGAAACATGCATCCAACTGAATGGAAAAAACATCAACACCACTCCAGACATCCTTGTGAAACTCGTTAAAAGAAAATCTAAAATGGCACTGCTGAAACGGGGTTAGAAGCTGAAGGGAACAATTGTGTACATTAATGAGCATCTCACAAAACGTAATGCTGAAATCGCCAAGAAAGCACGTGACTTGAGAAAGCAGGGAAAAATTCAGAGAACCTGAAGCACAAATTGTAAAATCTACATCAAGTGGAATTGAGGTCCAGAAGCAAGACTACTTGTTGTCCATGACATCAAGGACCTGGACAATTGTTAAAGTGGACACAACGACAATGATAATGGAGTCGGACGGAAAACAAACACCTGAGTTCAACACCAACACTACAATGTTCCAAGGGACCACTAAACAAGAAGACCTGCATTCAGGAGCACATCCCTCTACACTTATAGAGATTATTGAAACAACATCAAAGAATGTTGAACAAGAAAATATAGAACTGAAAAACTTCTGCAACAAAGATCACAAAAAACAGGATTTGGACAATGTTATAGACCCAGATACAATTTTTTTCTCCCACATCAGTAATAAGCTTTTTTATTTTACAGATGAACAATATAACACCAACAGACTTATGGAGTACCATTTTGGCAACACTAAAAATTGGCCCGAGTGTGTGAATGTTGTCTATCTGTGTTGGCTCTGCGATGAGGTGGCGACTTGTCCAGGGTGTACCCCGCCTTCCGCCCGATTGTAGCTGAGATAGGCTCCAGCGCCCCCCGCGACCCCAAAAGGGAATAAGCGGTAGAAAATGGATGGATGGAAATTGAGAACAGGAAGTGAACAAAAGTGTTAGCAACTGCTATGTAAAGGAAAAGGGGTCGGATTAAAAAAGCTTTAATTCTTCCTACACCTTTTCGAACATGTTGAAAAGAGAAACTGGAAATTGTGATGTATCATGTTGTATGTTGTATGTTGTATACATGTTTGAAATAAACTCAAACTCAACTCAACCTAATCCTTGATTATGGCAGACTATATATAATATTGAAAATTGCTAAAGTGTTCTTTGAGTGCAACAAAAAAAGCCCAGTGTGTTTAATGCCTTTTAATTTCTCTTTTAACCTTTTAAAAATATTCTTTGAGTGCAATAGGAAGCATATGCTTAATGTATTGTAAGATTTTCTGTTAAAATAAAGCAGATATTAAAATTTTTTGTAGTTCCCTTTATTTTGAAAAGTACCGATATACATTTTGGTACCGGTAACAAATTATTGGTATTGGGACAACCCTAATGCAGTGTTTATATAAGGATATGCACAAAAACGCTCATGAAGGGGATGATATGCTTGTAAAAGTCACCGTATCGAAACTGCACAGTAGCCTACCGTACCAAATAATTGTTATCCATATTGCTCATTGCAGTATGGACATTTGGTCCTAACCTTACATATGATCCATAAGTAAATGAGACAGTATGTGTGGTGCTGACCTTTCTGAGCAGCAGACCATGAGAGATGTTCTCTGACAGCATGAAACCCGACACCAGGTGGTGGATTGGCCCCGCCTCCCCGCAGTGAGGTCGTAGCACAAATGTATGAAATCCTCGCCTCCTGTTTTAAACAAACAAACAAAAAAACACAGACATGTACTGTTAAAATTTTGTTTCGTTGTTGGTAGAACTGCTGCGTGGATGTGACCTCCTGAGGTGGTTGAGCACGGTCATGTTAGCGTAGGTATAGTAGAGATAGTACGAGTAGGGCGGGTTGTCCTCCTCTCTCCAGTTGGCCGGCAGAGGACTGTCCAGATTGAAAATGTGGTGCTCAGGTTTGGACTCGTCATCCACGCTGTCAAAACCCACAACCTGTTACGACCAAGAAGCGTTAAGTCTCAGCTGGCGCGAATGAGCTGGAGACAAGAGGTGCGTTGGCTCACGTGCTCCAGGAAGAGATGCAGCTCGGGATGACTGCGGGGATTGATGGTGGCTTCAAACAGCGGCAGGAAGATGTTCTCCAGCATCTCTTGGAAATTAGCCAACTGCTTCTTTGTACGATATACATCACTGGAAATACAGGAAGAGGAACATTTACACCGACGGCAAAAATATAATTACACATCTTGTCTGACATGGACTTTTTAATCACTTTGGATTTATTTTGACAGAAATTGCCAATAATAAAGTATTTTTTATACCTACCTAATTTTCCTCCATTTGTGTGAATTTGTTATTAGATTATTGTATTTTCACGTGATGTTTTATACTTTAGTAAAAAGAACAAGGCGGACAGGGAAATTGAATGATACGCTTCTGCTTAGACTTTGTATGTGTAATACGAAACTGTAAATATTTGATACTTTTTTATATTAACATATGTCCTGCTTTAGACTGCAATATTGTTCAATGATTATTACATATGTCTAGCTTGTCTGCTTAGCTGTTGCGTAGCTGCCAGCTCCTAGTAGCCTATAGCCTACTATGTTTACCTTTTTGTAAAGCAGAAGAAAATATCAACCTGGTGTGCTTATTGGAGGACATTTAGATGTTAACTGGCTGTACAGCTTTGCACAAGTACCGTATTGCTCGGACTGTAAGGCACACTTAAAATCCTGTAATTCTCAAAAAAATGTGTATGAACGCTTCATTAATTTATTTTATGTGGCGCTGGGAGCCTTAGGGCGCTGACATTTTGGGGATGTCACTTCCTGTGCAGTACAGTACACACGGGGCGTGGCCATTTTGGAGAGGTAGACCCGCCTACGTCACATCCTGTTTACGAAGTCCATTACTCTGTCGCCACTTGCCAGTGCTTCAGCGTTTGTTTCTTTTCATGCCATTCATCAAGTTTTGTCTACGGTATTTTGCCAAAAAGCCAAAAAACAGCCTGGAAAGAAAGAGGGAATCGCTGTGGAATTAGAGAAGACTTAGAGAGGATAGGGAAAACAAGAAAACCCCAGAAGTAGAGGACTCTCCTTAGGAGCAGTAACACGCTGCCCCTCCTTCCTGCCCCCTCTTCTCTCTTCTCTGCATCAAGTCTCAGCCTTGAACGCGTTTGCCTCCTCTTGTGGTATGCATGCCAAAAACATTCATGGGGAGCAAGGTAAATAAGTTGTTACTTTTTTAAATTATTGTAGCAACAAGGTTGATAATGTTTTTGAGCGCACCAAAGGGACTTTTGTGCACGCGCGCGTTAACAGTTCAGCTCGCTTTGTTGCAGTTTCGATAATGAGATTGTTATTCTAGTACCCCCTTGTGTTTTTTTTATATACATTATAGTGTCTTCACAGAGAGTGCATTTTTTTACTAAAATAGGGACTTTTGTCGAGGCTTAAACCAATTATTCATATTTACATTGTTGCTTCACTATACAAACTTTTTGATTCACGGACCATGTTCACACACCTACGAAATCAAAGCTCCACTGTATTGGCTTTTGTCTTCTTTAGGTACTTTGTGTGTGAATAAGAAGAAGCAGTGATGACTTTGGTAATTAAAAGCTGACGAGGTGTGACTTACAAAAGACGGGGTACTTGGATAAGCCAACGCACGTTATCCGAATACACCCGATGTTTGACTGCCCACTGGGCCAGCTTGTCCCATTCGTCTCTGGAACGCCCGTAGATAGACAGCCGCAGTTCAGAGTTCTGGTACTTGCTCTCCTCCAGGTCTGCCATCACCTCCTGAAAAAACAAACAACAACATAGGAGATTCTTCTGGTAGCTATTTATAGTATCAAAATAGTACACACCTTGACAATGTGTGCAAAGTATTTCCCCTCAACATGGTTGTCAGTTTTGATGAAAATCTCCCTCAGGATGGACTCTCCGATGGGGTTGTATTTGGCATTGAACTTGTCAAAGCGGTGGAACGTGTTGCGGTCCTGTAAAAAGCAAGGTAGTGTAACCAATATTGTACTTTCTCACAGTTTGTTTGACGTTTGCTCCCGTTTCTCACCGCATGCATATCTAGCGTGTCCACGCTCAGGTCGAAAGCCGTAAGATTCATGGTCTCAAAGACCTCCTTGAGAGTTTGACCCCGGCCGCGCTCGATGTGAACAATCTCCCCAGGGTATTTCTTCATGGCTCTTTTGATGAAGCGCAGCAGGTGCTTCTGGTTCATGCAGGACGAAGCATGTATGTGCGTGTCTACCTGGAGACACAGTTGCAGGGTTTGAACATTTGTCGGGACTTCACCACATTAGCTCTTGTGCAACCTTAACATTGACTATACACACACTTACACTTAGGATCCAACAGGGATCCGCTCATGAGTGTCAAGTTAACAATAAACCTATATTTTATCCAATTATAGAACGTTTTTCTTATTTTTATGCTTTTTTTAATGTTTTATCGCCTTTTGGGGAAAAATAACTGTACTTTTATACTGGAAAAATGCAAAGTATGCAATATTCATAATAAAATAAGTTGCAGAGTGGAATATTTGAGGTTGGGTAATTACAGCTTTGAATAGGTCAATAACTTAAGACAACATTGATTTTGATACAGTAGACAAGTAGACAGAACATATTTTTATAGAATGAGCAAGAAAGGAGGCAAGACTTTTGAGTTTATTGAGCTTACACAAGTCTTTATATAACCGCCCAAGATAATTTTCATTGCATTTCAGCAGGTGAATGGCATTTCCGCTCATCAAAGCTCTAAGAATTATGGTAATGTTTTTCTGGTGCCATCTGGTGATTACGGTGTGCAATTACACTAAAACAATATTTGCTAGTTTTCCCATCCATCCATTTTTTACCGCTTGTCCCTTTTGGGGTTGCGGGGGGTGCTGGAGCCTATTTCAGCTGCATTCGGGCGGAAGGTGGGGTAAACCCTGGACAAGTCCCCATCTCATCACAGGGCCAACACAGATAGACAGACAACATTCACACTCACATTCACACACTAGGGCCAATTTTCAATTGACAAAAATTTGATTAATTCAGTTTACATGGAGAAAATATTGCAAAATACAAGAATTATAGTCCGTAAAAAGTGGCAAATTTAAATGGAAGTCAATGAGGCCGAAAGAGTTCTTAAGAGAAGATATGTACACTTTAGTTTATATCCTGCCCAACAACATTGCAATCAAAGAGATTATGCAATTATATAAGAAAAAAAATTGTGGAAAGATTCCCTGACGAAATTTTAGAGCGCTAACCTTTAAACTGAACAACTGTTTTGGGCCCTAGAGGTGTACATGTTAAATTACATTTAGTTCATCTTTGAACTGGAGAAAGAAGCTCCTACTTTGCGTATGTTGTAGAAGTCTCTGTGAGGGACTTTCTTCTGGGATGCTAGCTCCTTCATCTCATTCAGGAGGATGTGCATCTGGTATTTGGAGCTCAGGTACTGTAGGCGACGGTAGCAGAAAGACTTCCTGGTAGAACACAGAGGGACAGCTTTCGGTTAAAATATAACCACTGCTTTTATTGAAGTCACCCAAAGTTTAGAACATTCTTAGCAGAATCAAGTTGAACTGTAGAATTTACATTAGTACAAATAAACCCAAATAAAAAGGTAACACACATCCTTGGCCGAGTGAAAACGAGGCTAATAAATCAGCAACATTTGCAAAGGACATGGCATGACAGTAAAAAAATAAAACACTTACACCGGGCCATTAATAATGAGAGCCATCATAACGTTCATGTCGGCAATGTATTCTTTCAGGTCAGGATAGGGCAGGTCTAATTCTGTGCTTCTGTATAAAAACACAGAAAATCCGCATAAATACTTAAGTGCTAATCAAAGATTGTTTTTGCATTTATATGAACATACTTGTCCATGACGCTGTTCTTGGTGTAGACATGCATGACGCCGTCTACCATCTTGCAGCTGTATCCCGCATCCAGGGGCATATTTTGGGGGTCCTGATTGTCGTATGGGTGCGTCTCAGAAACAGGCGGGTGGACGGGGGCATCTGTTTATAAAATGAAGGCGAATCATCAGGTGATGTGTTCTTGTGAAATATTTGCCATTTGACTGCTACATATCCAGTAGGGCTGTGAATTTTTGGGCACCCCACGATTCGATTCAATTCTTGGGGGTAACTATTCGATTCAGAATCGATTCTCAATTCAAAATCAATACTTTTTTTAATAACATTGGATGCCAGTTCTACGATTAACTACATTCCTCCATAAAATAGATAAACAGCTCTGATCAATATCTATACTACTTAAAAGAAAACTAGGTTTGTTTAATAAAATGCTTCCCAAACATTTCATAAAGTTAAATACATATAAGGCAACAAGATAAGTATCAAACACTTCTCTTTTCTTAAGTAAATCTGTACAGCAAATATGGGCATCTACAAACGTATATCAACAATATTGTTTGCCTGAGTGGCTGGACAGGACAGATTAGATAAAAAATGAATAAATACAAATAATATTAAAAAAAAAAAAAAAATACAATTTAGATTTTTTGAATCGATTATTGATCAAAAATCGTTACAAATAAGAACATTTTGGGGTTTTTTGACACCCCAAATGTTCAGTTTGATATAATGTGCATCAAAATAGATATCAGCTGACTGCCTAAATATGATGAATGAGCAGAATTTCCATCAATAGTCTTTTTTATTATAATACAACAACGCTTGGATTCATTTGACCCACATGCGATTTACAAATTGGCTAAACCTTAACTCAATTAAGAATATCTGGTATGTGCAAGAGGAGACTACACGGCAAAGACTATCCTATTGTACTCAAAATGTTATAATTATTGGACAAATGGTCAATGACTTCTGGTCCATTATTTGCAATAATAATAGCACTCACTAAATGTACAGTTAATACATGCGATCTGTATCGTATCAGCCAATCTCACTAATGGATGATCAGTATCGGATAGGAATATCCCTATAGGACACATTTACAGATAAACAATGATTCACACTCATATTCATACATATTGATAATTCTAAGGAGTCACCAATTAAGATAACATGCATATTTTTGGAATGTTAGAGGAAGCCTGTCGGAAATAATGGATGTGGAACATCGTCACTTTTATTGTACACGTTGGAAGTGTTTGATCCGAAGTGGCACTTTCGCAGGAGGGGAAAACAGGAATGGCTAGAAATTATTTATTTAAAAAAAAAATCGACCATTGAGAGCGCTGCGGTCCGCGTAGTCGATGATACAAGGTTAAATTTTTTTGTAAGTTCACTTCAAGCTCTGTCGGAGGGTTTGAAAGAGGAGCAAGCTGGCGACACGATGCTGTAGTGAGGGCTGCACACTGAAAAATGTTACCATGCGGTGGCCATTTTGATATTTTACTATTTTAAAATCAATAAAATATATAGATTTCATTTTAACCTCTGAGACTCCCCTTAAGTTTGGTCCTAGAAACCCGTAAGTGTCTCAGTAATAAAAATGTTAAAAATAAGTCATGTTTTATTTGATTGATTGATTGATTTTCATTCAACACTTAAAATTCTTGATCAACTTCAGGTCTATCTGTCGATATAAAGTTAAAAAAAAATTTTTTTAAATGTTTAATGCCCTTTTTATCAAAGAAAACCCTGTTTTTAATGGTAAACACACAAAATATGTAATATTTTCCCCAAAAAATATCTCAAAGTGGAATATTTGATTGGAGCCTGGAATAGGTCAATAATTCATTACAACATTGATTTTGATTAATTATTCTTTTTTGAGCAATGACCGCAGCTCTGTGTTATTGGGGTCAACATTGCAACTTTTTCTCATTACATTTCACCTGTTTGCTTTTTTTCCAGATTTTTATGTTTGTAATTCAATTTTTTAGAAAATTAGCTGCGGGCTGCACTTTGGACACCCTTGCTGTAAACTAAAGGCAAACGTATGCTACAGCAGGTGGCCTATTTTATACCCAACTTTGTAGTATTGCCCAAAACTAATGTTAAGTATTCAAACAGAAGAATAAGTGTTTTCATTTTAACAGAAGTGTAGATAGAAACATGTTACAACATTAGGTAACCAACAATTAATGGTAACCTAGTAGATTAATAATAGTTTTGGTAAAATACTACAAGTAGACATAACTCAGTACATTACAGCTATATTATCAATCAATTTTTATTTATACAGCCCTAAATCACAAATGTCTCAAAGGGCTGCATATTAGAAGCCGTTGTAACCTGTTTTATTATTGTTCTATTATAATTCCATCCATCCATCCATTTTCTACCGCTTATTCCCTTTTTTGGGGCCGCGGGGGGCGCTGGAGCCTATCTCAGCTACAATCGGGCGGGAGGCGGGGTACACCCTGGACAAGTCGCCACCACATCGCAGGGCCAACACAGATAGACAGACAACATTCACACTCACATCCACACACTAGGGCCAATTTAGTGTTGCCAATCAACTTATCCCCAGGTGCATGTCTTTGGAAGTGGGAGGAAGCCGGAGTACCCAGAGGAAACCCACGCAGTCACGGGGAGGACATGCAAACTCCACACAGAAAGATCCCGAGCCCGGGATTGAACCCAAGACTACTCAGGACCTTTGTATTGTGAGGCAGATGCACTAACCCCTCTTCCACCGTGCTGCCCTCTATTATAATTTCCATACAAAATATTATATCGTGATATACGGTATATCGTTATCACAGGAGGCTGCAATATATATCGCGATAAAGATTTTAGGCCATATCGCCCATCCCTATTCTCTAATAATAAAATCAATTAATAAATATTAAGATGTATTAGATGTGCCATATAACACAAGGCAAAAATGTTGAAAGAAAAAAGTGCTGTTTAAATCTAATCTAATCTAATCCATTATTATTATTATTATATTTATTATATTGACATACATTGGATTGGTCTTAGCATCTTTAAAATTTAAAACACTTAACCACGTGACTAAATGTGTAAACTACTTTTACCAGCAGCGAAAGTAATCCTGAGCTATGATAGGACTTAAATCATTAGAAATAGAAAATTTAATGTAAAAAATTAATAAAGTGGAACCTTGATTTAAGAACTCCTCTTTTTGAGAACTTTTTAGTTAAGAAACTTTTTGATTGCGCCAAAGATGTCTCTGTGTGCGAACGCTTCATTCATTAATTTTGTGTCACGCTGGCAGCCATTTTGTGATTGCTCGTATTGAAGAGATTGAGGGAGTTGACTTTGTATCACAAAAAGTTTCAAATTTTGATGAAAACTGCCTTTTTTTGGAAAAAGATACCAAAGCAAACTTATATTACAGCGGAAGAGAAGACTACCTCTTGTTTAGCAGCACCTCTTCCAAGAGAATGCACACGCACTGTCACACACACGCCCACCCCCTCCGTTTCCCCCCCCGTCTGCTACCTTTGCCGATGTTTTATTTTTTTATTTTTTATTTTTTTTAAAAGTACCAATGATTGTCACACACACACTACTAGGCGTGGTGAAATTTTTCCTCTGCATTTGACCCAACCCCTTGATCACCCCCTGGGAGGTGAGGGGAGCAGTGGGCAGCAGCAGTGCCGCGCCCGGGAATGTAATGTAAGTGGATTTTACTTTTTAAAATTTGTATTATTGTAGCAATTAGGTTGTTTAAGCTAATAATTTTCGTGATTTCTGATCGTTTTTTAGGGAACCAAAGGGACTTCTGCGTGTGTGCACCTATGGCAGAGCAACGCATACAGGACAGTTTAGCTTGTTGTTATTGTTTTGGCTTGTTGATAGAGAGACGGTTGATTCATCATCTCAATGTTTTTTTATGTACAGTACTGTATAGCACTTTATATTGTATTCAAAGTGTACAAATCTTCATTTAAAAATTAGGGACTTTTGTCAAGACTGGAACCCATTACTCTTATTTACATTGTTCCTCATGGAGAAATGTGCTGCACTAAAAACACTTTTTGATTCAAGAACCAATTCCACCCATCCATTTTCTACCGCTTATTCCCTTCGGGGTTCAAGAACCAATTAAGTTTGTAAATCGAGGTTCCACTGTACTTGAAACCTGTTAAGTTATGAGATAGGCTCCAGCGACCCCGAAAGGGACAAGCGGTAGAAAATGGATAGAAGTTACTCAGGAGACACTTCTGCTTGATTACAGGAAGTTACTCTTTGTGTGTTTGTTGAAGCAGTCAGTTTTGTGTTCTTAGTGTACAGTTAGATTCAAGATTGCATAATATATTTAACTATTAGCTGCGCTGGGTGCATGGGCCACAATTACACTTCACTATGAAGTTTAGTAGAGGGTCACAAAATACGGACCTGCAAATGGCCCGCGAGTTTGAGATCCCTGATTTAAAATGCATTGGTTGTGTGAATGAGAGTGTGAATGTTGTCTGTCTATCTGTGTTGGCCCTGTGATGAGGTGGCGACTTGTCCAGGGTGTACCCCGCCTTCCGCCCGATTGTAGCTAAAATAGGCTACAGCGCCCCCCGTGACCCCGAAGGGAATAAGCGGTAAAAAATGGATGGGATGGATGGATGGTTGTGTGAATGTGAGTGTGAATGTTGTCCGTTTATCTGTGTCAGCCCTGCGATGAGGTGGCGACTTGTCCAGGGTGTACCCAGCCTTCCGCCTGATTGTAGCTGAGATAGGCTCCAGCACCCCCCGCGATCCCGAAAGGGATAAGAGGTAGGAAATGGATGGGTGGATGGATGGTTAAATGTTTCTTAATGAACACTTGGTGCTTACGTGAACAAATACTATCATGTGGAAAAATTTAAAAGACAATCCTGCATCACGTTACCGACGTCGACGGGGGTTTCTGCGATTTCGTCGTAGAGTCCCATGTCCTGCGGCTTCAAGCTCAGGTCCTGCAAGGACTGAGCCGTGGTCTTGCAAAAGGACTGCATGGATCTGTTGATGTATTTCTCCCGAATGAACAAAGCTTTCACCACACACTTGGCGGCATCGACCAGGTCAGTGAAGGGCACCTGGGGAGGACGTTACATAACACTTTTAGGAGAAGAGGCCTCCATGCTGTGCTGTGTTGGTCAAAGCTTGCACACAAGAGAAACTTGCAGGAATATCTTGCAAAAACCTCCTCACCCCACATTTTTCCTCTCCAGATATAGACACCCGCTGGTACTCTCTCTCCATTGGAATTTCCCTCTCCTTAAGGCCATTATCAACAGCATCAACACTCTTCTCCTTTATTAACCTTAACAGGCAGACAGCACTTTAAAATGAGGGACAGACAAAGACCACAGGTGTACATGTTGCGCAGTTGTGAACCTATTGTTCATACTTTTCTGACAATGAGCAGTATTGCCTTTGTAAAATCATGATTTATAACACATCAGGAGCATAAAAATTGGAAAGTTAGATATTGCAAGTGAGCGTGAATCACAAAAGGAAGCAGGGCTCACTCACTCTAGGTCTGTGGCACTGTCGATTTTCAGGAAGTCCTGTTTGGCGCGTAGCAAGATCTCTGGCTCAAGCCTTGTCGTGTGAGGCGGCGGCGCAGAATAGCGTGTGGCGGATTGCGGGGGAGCGGCGAGGGAAGGGAGGTAGATGAGCATCAGGTTAAGCAGACAAACGAAGAAGTGTATGCACACACTTCTCACACACACAAGCATTTTTAGGCATGATGTAATCAAGGTGATTTACAGACACATAATCATAAGAAAAAAATGGAGGTGCAGGTAGCTGCTTATGTGAAGTGGGCACAAGTGAAAGCAACAGTTTGTGTGCAGCTGTCTGCCATATTGGACAATGCATCAGACTAAGTTTTATTGGACGTCGACTCTGCTGCGCCCGGTGTGCTTGAAGTTCCTCACTTAATGTCCTGACTGATCTGCCTCTCCAGGCGGTGTCGCCGCTCTTCCAGCTGCTCGATGGGGCTGTCCTCTGGGAACTCATAGGGGGCGCTGCGCATCTCACTCTCCGCCATGCTGCGAGAGAACAGCTCCTACAGAGTCGGTGTCAGACAAACACAGCTGGTGATTGTCGCGTATTTCTGGTTAGATTTCTGCAGGAAACGGAACAAAAGCGCGGACCTCTGCCGACACTAAAACAAATCTAGGGTTGTTATACAGACATGTAAAATTTTGGAGGTTATATTTAGTAAGTAAAATTCTCACACAAATCAAATTTTAATATTTGTTTATACTCATTACAACTAAGTTCGTGTAAAAAAAAAAAAAAAAAAAGTTTTAACCCCCTCGTAACATTTTCTAACCCTTGCTTCCATGATAACATCACTTTATTCTGGTAAAGAAATGACCTAACCTTTGTTAAACTATTTTTATTGAAATCTTTTTCTTGTACTATTACAACTTTATTCTGACAAAATAATTACTGTTTAATACAATTCAATTAAATACCTTTTCTCTTAATATTACGACTTGATTTGTATAAAATTATATCCTATTTCTAGTAATATTACGACTGTAGTCTGACAAAATAATTACTTTAATACATTTCTGACATTTTCTCATATGACTTTTTTCAAATAAATGACTTCATTTTTTAATTTTAATTGTTTTCTCATACTATTACAACTTTATTCAGACAATATCATTATTGTTGAATACAATTCTAACATTTTCTCATAATATTATGACTTTAGGGACGTAAATTAATTACTTCATTTATTTATTTTCATCTTTTTTTTCTCGTAATATTACAATTTTATTTTGACGGAATAGTTACTTTTTAATACAATACTAACATTTTATCATATTATGACTGTTGAAATAAACAAAGTCCTTCATTTTTGTAAAATTCTATCCTATTTCTTGTAATATTACAACTTTATTCTGACAAAATAATTACTTTTTATTCCATTCAAACATTTTCTCATTATATTAGGACTTTATTCAAATAAATTAATTTTATTCTATTTTTTCCTTGTAATATAACAACTTTATTAAGACAAAAATAATTATGAATTTCCAATACAATTGTAACATTTTCTCATAATATTATGACATTAATGAGATCAAAGAATGGCTTTATTTTTTGCTAAATTCTAATAATTTTAATGATAATATTACAGCAGCTAAATCAATAATATTCTAATAAAATTACGACTTTGTTATGATAACATAATGACTTGATTTTCATAAAACAACTTTATTCTGATCAAATTAATTAATGATATAAAATTCTAACCATTTTTTGCATAAAATGACAGTACCATATAATTTTAATCTGATTAAATAATTACCAAATAAATAAATAAATCTTACCTTTTTCTCATAATATTGCAACTATAGTTTGGTAAAAAAGTGACTTATATTTACTTTTATTAAACTGTATACTCATAGTAATTTGCTTTACTCTTTTTGTCACAACTTCAAGACTTTACTCGGCTAGTATAGTTAGTTTTTTTGATGAGATAAGTTATAATCAAAACCAACTAAAAAAAACTAAGCAATACCGATGAAGACATAACTTCTGTTGGTTCTTTCTCACCTCTGCAATCTCTTTGTACTTCTCTTCCATGGAGGTTCGTAGGTCGACCGGCAAGTTTTTCAGAGAGACAGATGTTCCTGGGAGTGAACGTTGGGGCTTAAGGGGCTTTGGCCCAGATGTACCACACAAGTCTGTATAGGCAGACAGAGTTACGGTTACTACCCCCAGTAAATGCTGCCCAATTTGACAACCAATCTCTTAGTAGCAGAACCACGGGACCCATCTTAGTAAATGCCGACAGTTTTGGCCTCTTTTGTATTGGATCTCATGAGAATGTGCAGTTGTAACATGTTTTGGTCAGTGAGTGAGTGTTTATTAAAACTGCAAGGGCTAATGGTGCATGGAGTACAATGTGGAGGTGGTGCATGTCAAAGGTAAATCCCAAACAATTACATCAATTTAACTAGTGAAACCATCGAAACAGACGTAATGTACATAAGCAAGCTAATTACCACAATGGACACAAATAGAAAATAATAAAATTGCGGCTTACCAAAGACTTTAGTGTGTGATAGTAAACTGCATATCAAATTGCAGCTCGCATAGTTCTTTCAACATTGTTGCCATAGTTTGTGAGATTCTACAAAGTGATAGACAAACAGTTTCACAGTTGCTCTACATTAGGATAACAGCAAGCTCACAAGGAAAGAACACATGGCACATCTTGTAGACACCAGTGAGGTAAACCCATTTAACAGAAACAAACGGTACACTGCAATCAATGTATGAACGTTGTTTATGCTTTAATGTGCAATTTTCTGCAGAGGGGCTCTGTAGCTTTCAACAACGCTAAGGGTTCAAGGAGTTTTTAAGGGGTTAAAAACCACTGTAATCCAGCATGCAAAGTCGTATGGAGTGTCCTGTAGAATACTGACAAACATGGAAGCGTAGTATGTGCACCTGAGTTTGACACTGAAGAGTTTTTCCGTTATCAAACAGATGGCCACTCAAGACTAAGCCAAACACAATGAAAGGAAAATAAAAATAAGCGAAGGACATAAAAATGATCTGCCTTCAAGGTTCAATGAGTTGATCCTGTGTCATAACCTCCTGTGGAAGTGTTGTGTTCACTCGCTATAACTGTGGACAGCGGTAAACATGTCAACACATACAGAGTCGTCCTCAGTTTAGCATCCAGTAATCCCTCTCAAGCCTCTCCACCACAGATGACTCTTAATCCAGGACCCCAGACTCTCTATATTGCTATGACATCATTGCAACAGAGGGACACATTCATCCCAGCAACGAGTACATAGACAGGAAAATAAACACTAGGTACCCACAAAGGAATAAATACTTATTCCAATTACGTTTACAAATGTAACCAGTTATAAAAAATATAAATAGACTGGTGTTTTTATTAGTGCTGTCGAACATTCTTTTAATCAGATCATTCACACTTTAATTGTGATTACAGTAAAACCTTGTTTAAAATTGGCTGCAACCAAGTACACAGTGCACACAGCATACTCACTGAAGTGTACTGACAAAAGTATTCTATTCAAGTTAAGTTAAAGTACCAATGATTGTCACACAAGGCAAAATTATTCTCTGCATTTGACCCATCACCCTTGATCACCCCCTGGGAGGTGAGGGGAGCAGTGGGCAGCAGCGGCGGCCACGCCCGGGAATCATTTTTGGTGATTTAACCCCTAATTCCAACCCTTGATGCTAAATGCCAAGCAGGGAAGTAATGGGTCCCATTTGTATAGTCTTTGGTATGACTCGGCCGGGGTTTGAACTCACAACCTACCGATTTCAGGGCAGACACTCTAACCACTAGGCCACTGACTAATTTGGGACTGCACTACAATTAAGTTAAGTTAAAAGTTAAAGTACCAATGATTGTCACACACACACTAGGTGTGGTGAAATTTGTCCTCTGCATTTGACCCATCCCCTTGATCACCCCCTGGGAGGTGAGGGGAGCAGTGGGCAGCAGCGTAGCCGCGCCCGGGAATCTTTTTTGGTGATTTAACCCCCAATTCCAACCCTTGATGCTGAGTGCCAAGCAGGGAGGTAATGGGTCCCATTTTTATAGTCTTTGGTTTGAACTCACAACCTACGTCAAAGGGTGTGCCTTTGTAATTAAAAAAGTAGGCATTGTACACAGTAAACTTATTAAACTTTATTGAGGACAGGCAGTTTGTGTGTTTTGTAGGTTTCTTGTGTGAGAATGTGTTGCTAGGGGCTGAGTAATCTTTGTAGTCTCGCCTCAAAAATGCTGTTTGAGGGTGTATTTTTAAATGAAAGCATTCCATTGGCTAGATTTTAATGTGCACTGTGGCGATGCTGTGCCGCGTCTTAACCCTCATAGTTCTACAGCTGAAACACACTTCGGCAGTTGTATTCTTCTCATTTATCCACTCCATCTACAGTAAAAATGTTCTTCGACATCAAGAAAAACATGCTTTCTAGTGTGTCTATGAGCCTCTTTTCTTCTGATCTAAAAGAGGTTCATAATGTTCAAACCAGTAAGAAAAAAAAAAAGTACTCAAAAGCGGAGACCTGCGCTAAGCCCTACCTCACAATAACCAAAAGACAGTGATCCGGACCACCCCCAAAATGAAATTGCTTGTTCCTTATCCTATTTCTGAAATTTCCTGCAAAAATACGCCTATAACTTTTCAGCTATCTATCGCGGAGAAACTGAGTGAACTGTCTTGTCAGTTGTCCACTCTCATTGTCTCTGTGGAGCTTAATTTCACCTCAGTGATTAATAAAGTACTTCTGATTCTGATTCTGAGCTGCTAGGCAGCTAGGGTATACACATACCCTATCTGTGTTTGACTTTCTCTTCTGCTGCTACCAAATTGCACTATTTTAGTTTTACTGAGATTCAAAGATAGTGTGTTTTTGTCAAACTATTTCTTAAAGTTATTAATTTCTTCTGTTATTTATAGTATTAGCTTCCGTGTGTTCTGTCCTGAACAAAACATAGACGTTGTGTCGCTGTAATCGGTGGCTCTTCAGTGTTGTTTGCGAACATTTGCTTCTCGTACTTGTCTTCTTTCCGGGTAGTGGGGAAAGCGATATAAAAGCTTGCCACAATTCTCGCAAGTGGAGCCGCCCCATGCTGCGCAACAGGGCATTTTTACACGTTGAAACACATAGCGTCAGCTCAAAGATAGTCATGGCGCCCTGAAGTCACATTTGAGTGTCTTTTGTCCAATCATTGAGAAGATCGTCTGAAATCAAGTTGGCCATACTCTCTTTATACACGACTCTAAGAGATACGTGTGGACTGCAGGTTAACTGACGCCTGTTCAATAAAGGACACTAGCAAATAACCGTAAGCAAGCAACACCAAAACTTTGATGTTTTATTGAGAATATACCGTATTTTTCGGACTATTTGGCGCACTTAAAATCCTTTAATTTTCTCAAAAATCGACATTGCGCCTTATAACCGGGTGCACCTGAGGTACGGAATAATTCTGGTTGTACTTAGCGACCTCGAAGCAATTTTATTTGATACATGGCGTAATGATAAGTGTGACCAGTAGATGGTAGGCACACATAATAGATACATGTAGACTGCAATATGACGCCAGTTAACACCACCAAAACTTTAAATGTTCCATTGAGAATATAGAACATTAAACACGGCGTTCAAAAATCTGTCAAAATGTTTTAGTACGACTTTGGTAAGCTATGAAGCTTGATCGATTGTCAGCGCATTACGGCTACCGTAGTCAGACATACTGTGCTTCAACATAGAGGTGGTATTATGATGTGTGTATAAGGACCCCAAAATATCACTTATTAGGAGACATTATCTGGTGTTTTGTTTTGCAATACTATGCAATATCAAGTTTTCTTACCTATAGGTACCTGCTGTTGTGTATTTGGGATCTGCATAAGACCCGAACATTTGCGCGCGTCCACCATTGTAGTCCGTGCCGACTGTCATGATCCGTTGCCCGGGTCATGTCTTGATTTATGTTTGGTAGCTTTTTTCTTATGTTTTAGTGTGTTTCTATTCTATACCCTCTTTCCTTTTGATGACTTTTGGTTGCCATGGACACTAATTCTCCACACCTGCCCTTGTAAGTAGTGTTTCCCATCAGCCGTTTTGCCTAATCACTCACCTTTATAATTTGGTTTATCCCAGCCACAAGTTGCTGGATCAAAGTACGCTCTATGCGTCAGGTACGTTGTTTATGTTTTCACAACTCCGTGCTTAAACTAAGTTTTGCTTTGTGGCTTTCTGTGCGCCATCAAGCAAATGTTTTTGCCAAATCTATGGAATAAAGAACTCTTACTTGCACGCCGCTCTTTGTGCTTTCTGTCCTTCTACGCATCGTAAGAACGCCACCATTGCAGCAATGTGACCCGAACGTAACACAACGTCGTATTCAATAAGCTTCTTGTTTTTCTCTATCCTCTCGTTGTGAGGCATTCATTCTCCGCTGTTGCCATTTCTAATATGAAGTTGTGTATAGTTCTAACGAGGGATGTCCAATAATATCGGACTGCCGATATTATCAGCCGATAAATGCTTTAAAATGTAATATCGGAAATTATTGGTATCAGTTTCAAAATTATCGGTATCTGTTTCAAAAAGTTACATTTAAGACTTTTTAAAACGCCGCTGTGTACACGGACGTAGGGAGAAGTACAGAGCGCCAATAAACCTTAAAGGCACTTCCTTTGCGTGCCGGCTCAGTCACATAAGATCTACGGCTTTTAACACACACAAGTGAATGCAAGTCATACTTGGTCAACAGCCATACAGGTCACACTGAGGGTAGCCGTATAAACAACTTTAACACTAATACAAATATGCGCCACACTGTGAACCCACACCAAACAAGAATGACAAACACATTTTGGGAGAACATCCGCACCGTAACCCAACATAAACACAACAGAACAAATACCCAGAACCCCTTGCAGCCCCAACTCTTTGGGGACGCTACAATATACACCCCCCGCTACCTCCCCAACCCCGCCCACCTCCTCATGCTCTCTCAGGGAGAGCGTGTCCCAAATTCCAAGCTGCTGTTTTGAGGCATGTTAAAAAAAAAAAAAAGCACTTTGTGACGTCAATAATACATATGGCAGTGCCATGTTGGAATTTTTTTCCATAACTTGAGTTTATTTATTTTGGAAAACCTTGTTACATTGTTTAATGCATCCAGCGGGGCATCACAACAAAATTAGGCATAATAATGTGTTAATTCCACGACTGTATATATCGGTTGATATCGGAATCGGTAATTAAGAGTTGGACAATATCAGAATATCGGCAAAAAAGCCATTATCGGACATCTGTAGTTCTAACTTATACTAGTCAGTAGACTCACAATGGAAGGGCTAAAAACTACCAGTACCACAAAGATGAAGAAGAGAAGACCACAAAACGGCGCATCCCAAAGAGACGGTCAGAGAGTGGCTTGAAGATGGTCTGTAAAACATATTCTTCGCAACATTTTGACCAAAGAACCATCATTACATGTTATGTGGATCACAAGAAGTGTTTTAAATGTGAAAAAAACAAAAAAACATTATGACCTCTTTACTACGCCTTATAATCCGGTGCGGCCTATGGTCTGAAAAATACGATAATTTACACTGTAGTTTGCAGTGGTGTCCAATCAAGTCTTTTTAAATATTCTGCCCATCTAGCTGGCTAAAAAAGGTAGGAAATTTAAAAACAGCTCATAATATGATGCAGGATAGTTGTGCACCACCACAAACTAAAAGTAAATAAATGGTGAGCTTTATTATCTTTGTAAAGGAGTGAGATAGAGGTACTAATGAGCTACACTTGGGGAAACAAAAGACAAAGTACAAATACTTCCCTGGTGTTCCCTACTGGAAAGGAAAATGTAAACGAGACTTACTGGCTGGGCCATTTCTAAGATTATAGAGTTAAGCAGAATTAAGAAGCAGAGAGGAGCAGTCCTGCCGCTACAGCAAGTCTCACTTATCTTCATTGTCTATGCTCTGTAACTAATTGTTTTTCATGTGGTGATTGGTTCACAACTGCTGGTTAAATCAATTATTATCAACAACGTAACAATTGCTGAAAATCCTGAGTCAAGTGTTGCTTTGCTATGGGGTTTTACGGCCTTGCAGTGGGAACCCTGAATGGATCTCATTGTAAGCAACGTTGCCTGCAGCGTTCACCCCAAAGTACACAGCAGAACAAAACAGGCAGACAAGAGTCACATCAGGACTCGATAGCCCGCGGCATATTATGTTCTTTGAAACCAAATAGTACGTCACACGAACAAGTTGCACTACAATTATGTTTTACCTTCACATATGCTTTTTGCGCGTGTGCCATCGACATGTTCCAAGTGACACATCTTGCAATACATTAAGTCTATGATTCCAGGAGTGTGCCTCACAATATTTCTTGACCTGTTCTACCATTTTACAGCAATTTACATTACAGATCTCTCTGTCAATTAAGTTTTGGGTTCATCACCTTTGTTTGGTAGCGGCAAAAATGACTTTGTGGAGTTTAGTTTGTAAAGTGTAAACCTTTATTTAAATACCGTTGCATTCTTACTTAATTTCGTCACGTGTAATGCAAAAGTCAAGCATATCACACTGACAGGTGGGTCATTCCACCAAATCTCTGCCATTTTTTCCCGATGAATAAAATGTGACGCTACTTTAATATTCAAAGTGTCCTTCTCATGAATCCGATTTAATATTTAATACATTTCAAAAGATTATTTTAAACTACCTCGACACTGAAAAAACAGCATTTGTTGCCTGTCCCCGTTTCCTAAAATTCACTACAGTCCAGTTACTTTTAGTTTATTAGTGGTGATGTAATGCAGCTGAGATAGGCTCCAGCACCCCCATGACTCCAAAAGGGACAAGTGGTAGGAAATGGATGGATGGATGTAGTTAAACTCCCAGATTTGTAGGTATTGCAAATACATTTGACATCATTTTGTAGCCTAATAACTAAAATCAATTCACAACTGAATTGCGGTTTAGATTCTAAATCTACTCATCATCAAGATCTACTTTTTTTGTTGTTTTAAAATGTTTTTTTAAGAATAAACTTTTTTTTAAAAACATTTTTAACCCTTCTCCATGCTTACTCATTGCGTAACTACGTCATACCTCGGCAACCAAAAGAAGGTTTTGTAACCTGTAGCCTGTTTTGAAATGGTAATTATTATACCAATTAATACATTGCAAGAATCGTGTTTAATGAAGAATTGATTCTGACTCAAATCATTGCCACAAGAATCGGAATCGAATTGTGAGGTGCCCAAAGATTACCACCTCTACTAATAACACAGCCAGTTCTCTCTCAAATTATCTAAAATAACGGACAAAATGTGTAAAAAAAATATATGTTTAATGTTAAACTTTGTCTTTTTTTCAGGGTGAATGATATTCACTAGCATTGAAAAGTCATTGTGTATGTTTGAATATGCTTTATCACACAAATAAGAACAATAAAACTACATAATTGTATTAGTTTGCAACAGTGTACAACTGCATGCATCGTACAACAACAACAAACCATACAGCTGCATATTAACGCAGTTAGATAAGCATATACATATGGGTAGTTTCCAGTATGAGCGATATTTGTTTGTGTGCATTTGGAGAATATAAGGTTGTGTTTTATCCACTTTTAGAGATGCCACTTTCCTCCCAGGAGACCAAAGGAAGACGCAAGTGCTCCTTAGCAACCAGAGATGACAATAAACTTCCTCTTTGAGTCACATCAGAGGAACAAATATGAATGATGCCTGTTGAAAAGTCCTGTTTGCAAACCGTTAGTAGCAGTTGAAATTTTGTTCACTAAAATTTTCTGTCTTCGTTATTGTCAACGACCTATTCTCCCTTGACAAAATTAGGACGCTAACAAATGGAAACAAAAGAACGTTGGTTAAAACAATAATGAAATTATTGACAATTTATTCAACGAATTAAAATGAGATGGAAATGTTGGCAGAAAAAAAATCCAATCATATTCAATTTCGTGTGACAACATATCCAATCACAGTTGAACATGGGAGAGGAGCGGAAAAAAATCATAGAGGGGATCTAATTAGAACTACTGTCTTTGTAAAGAACACAGTTTTGATTTTTCATGCGGAAAACAAGACTCAATACAAGACATCAATATTCACGCACTTCCCCTTTTGCGGCGTAGACAACAAAACATGTAAACCCTATGGTTCGAATTTCTCCAGCAAAAATACTGCAAACTTGAAGCGCTGTCTGCAGACTAACCATCGGGACATCTATGCAACAGTATGTAGGGCAAAGCTAACATTTCAAAATGACTGACTGTACTGAATTACTGTTACTATTAAAGACGGGAGAGCAGGAGCAAGGCAGCCTACTTTACCACATGTCCGACAATAAATACTAAACAAACTACTATTGTAAACCATAATGCGGCAAGCTGAGCCGAGTTTACCAGACAATATAATAAGCAAGATGTATAATGTACTTTAATTGATGTCCTCAGCACACTGTTCAGCTATTAGTTGCACAACTTGACAATCCAAAATACACACACACACATACATATAATATATAATATATACATACACACACATACATATACACACACACACACACGCACACACACACACCCTTCTCATTCAAAGGGTTTTCTTTATTTACAAGACATTTCAAATTGTAGATTGTCACTGAAGGCATCAAAACTATGAATGAACACATGTGGAGTTATGTACTTAACAAAAAAGGTGAAATAACTGAAAACATGTTTTATATTCTAGTTTCTTCAAAATAGCCACCCTTTACTCTGATTACTGTTTTGCACACTCTTGGCATTCTCTGGATGACCTTCAAGAGGTAGTCACCTGAAAGGGTTTTCACTTCACAGGTGTCATAATTTTGATGCCTGCAGTGACAATCTACAATGTAAATAGTCATGAAAATAAAGAAAACCCATTGAAATGAGAAGGTGTGTTTATCATATAGTATATGTATTGTGTGTTTTTTTTCTTTTTCTTTTAAATTGTAATTTTACATTATGGCCAGGGGATTACAGATGAAAACTAGCCTTCTGGCTAATTCTGGCTTTTTTAACCATGTGTAGTCATGTGTTTTATGAAATTGCATTGTCCCCTTTGAAATAAACTAATCTAATCGAATGTAAAACTTTTGGCCTGTACTGTACTGTTTACGGGACAGTGGCCAAGATGGCAACTGTAGTTATAGCAAATATAGAATACAACTAATTTGTTTCTTCATACAACCATAAACATGCAAACATATTTTCATGGACTGTACACTACTAAGTTATGCAGGGTTGATTATTACGTTGTACAGTAAATGTAATAACCTTAATAAAAGTGGTATCACGACAACTTCAACTTTATATTTTGGTCGACTAAAATGTTGAGGAATTTAGTCGACTAAAACTACACTAAAACAAAATTATTTGAGATGACTAAAATATGACTAAAACTAAAATACATTTTCTTTAAAAGACTATGACAAAAACTAAGTCAAAAACTGCTGTCAAAAGGAAGTAGTGTGACAGGTCACGTGACAGCCTCTAAGAGGAACAGTAGACCACAAACCAAAGTCTGTCATATACCATGTATGCCCACAGAAAACCACATAACAGCTGCTCACACAAAAACACCAACGCCATTACATTCAGGTGTTTTTGTAATATACTTTATAGCCAACTCCCAGCCTTTTTGGGCTGTTCCTTCACTCATTTGCCGCATGTGTGCTCATCATGTTGTGATTAAGCCACTGGGAAATACTACAGCAGATGCCCGCTGCAATAAAGTAGAGTACCATCAAGAGGATCTGCATCTTAGCAACAGAGCAGCCTAGCAAACGCCTGACGCAGGCGCCTCGTCCATATGTCCTTCCCCATGAGAAAAAGCAGGCAGTCAGCATATTACACGCTGAGTTTCCAAACACCTCACTTGTGCAACCTTCTTGGCGTGATAAGGAGGTTCTGAAACTTGTGCGAGTGTATTAACGGTCCCAACACACTGCTTGTATGAGCGGGGATGAATGAGTGTTGAGTTACGGCAGTGTTTTTCAACCACTGTGCCGCGGCACACTAGTGTACCGTTAAATATTGTTCTGGTGTGCCGTGGGAGATTATGTAATTTCCCCTATTTGGGTTAAAAATATTTTTTGCAAACCAGTAATTATAGTCTGCAAATTATGTGTTGTTGTTGAGTGTCGGTGCTGTCTAGAGCTCGGCAGAGTAACCATGTAATACTCCTCCATATCAGTAGGCGGCAGCTAATTGCTTTGTAGATGTCGGAAATAGGCAGTGTACAGGTAAAAAGGTATGGAATGCTTAAACCAAAAAATAAACAAAAAGGTGAATGCCCCTAAGAAAAGGCATTGACGCTTAGGGAAGGCTATGTAGAACGAAACTAAAACTGAACTGGCAACAAAGTGAACAAAAACAGAATACTGGATGACAGCAAAGACTTACTGTGGCGCAAATATGGCGTCCACAATGTACATCCGAACATTACATGACAATCAACAATGTCCCCACAGAGAAGGATAAAAACAACTGAAATATTCTTGATTGCTAAAACAAAGTAGATGCAGGAAATATCGCTCAAAAAGGAAGACATGAAACTGCTACAGGAAAATACCAAAAAAATGGAAAAAGCCACCAAAATAGGAGCGCAAGACAAGAACTAAAACCCTACACACAGGAATACACCAAAAAAAACTCCAAATAAGTCACGGCGTGATGTGACAGGTCGTGACAGTACACCTACTTTGAGACAAGAGCTATAGTGATGCATGGTTGATAATGAATTAAAGTCATATCCAACACTTGCGACAAGGACTTTTTACTGTCAACGGAGTTTTGTTTTTTAATGATCTCTGCTGGTGGTGTGCCTCCGGATTTTTTCAACGCAAAAAATGTGCCTTGGCTCAAAAAAGGTTGAAAAACACTGAGTTACGATACCTCCTCTCCCCTGTCTTGCTAGTCCAACTCTCACAGTTAGTGACGCAGTGGCTTGGTCTGAGCTCCTGTGGGATGCTGGGACATCTAACTAGGCCTGGGACAGCAGCTGTACCCTCCCCCGCTGCACGGACAGCAAACAGAGGCTTGAGCTCCACAACGACCTCTCTTGTTCCTGTCTGGTTGTTGGTCTTCTCGCCAGCTTCTATGGTGCTGATCCGGTTCCCAGAGCCTCTTCTTCTTTCCTGTGGGCTCCTTTCAGCTGCTTCCTGGATCGCACCGGTTTTCAATGCATGAACAGCACAGTCTTCAAGCTCCCTGATTTAAATACTGGGCTGGATCATACCACGTGGCATACAAAAAAGGGGAGGGGTCAGGACAAACCATCTCAGGCTCCATTGTGCGGTAAAATAGAGGCGGCCCAAGCCACGAAGCCCCGCCCACCCCCAGCTCCTCCTCCTATCTCCCCCTGTGTCAAACGAAGTTATCTCACACCTTTTACATATATTCTCTAACACAAAGTATGTGTTATTTTTTGCAACACAACTTATAATTTGCTCACAAAATGCTCATTTTTAATTAGTTAGTGACATTTCAATATTATTTATGTATTTATATACACACACACACACACATATGTATGTATGTATATACATATATATGTATATACATACATGTGTATATGTATATATATATATATATATATATATATATATATATATATATATATATATATATATATATATATATATATATATATATATACGAATATAAGAATACAGTACAGGCCAACATTTTGGACACACCTTCTCATTCAATCTGTTTTCTTTATTTTTATGACTATTTACATTGTAGATTGTCACTGAAGGCATCAAAACTATGAATGAACAAATGTGGAGTTATGTACTTAACAAAAAAAAGTGAAATAACTGAAAACATGTTTTATATTCTAGCTTTTTCAAAATAGCCACCCTTAGTTGGACACACCTTCTCATTCGATGCGTTTACTTTATTTTCATGACTATTTACATTGTAGATTGTCACTGAATGCATACAAAATATGAATGAACACATGTGGAGTTATATACTTAACAAAAATTGGTGAAATAACTGAAAACATGTTTTATATTCTAGTTTCTTCAAAAATAGCCACCATTTGCTCCGATTACTGCTTTGCACACTATTGGCATTCTCTCGATGAGCTTCAAGAAGTAGTCACCTGAAAGGGTTTTCACTTCACAGGTGTCATAGTTTTGATGCCTTCAGTGACAATCTACAATGTAAATAGTCATGAAAATAAGTAAAACACATCGACATGAGAAGGTGTGTCCAAATTTTTGGCCTGTACCGTACATATATATACACACATTACAAACACATACATATAATGATCTTTTTAAAGAGGGACTGCACTTTTTTGGAATTTTGCCTATAATTCACAATCCTTATGAGAGACAACACGTCTTTTTATTTTAATGCATTCTAACTCGTAAGTTAGCACATCAGTGTCTATTTCAACCATAAAACCCAATAACAATCCAAAAAGCGCCAACAATACTCCATTTACATTTTGTGACCTTAATATTGACCAAATATTAGCAATTTTGTTTTTATAAGCACTAATATTAAGGAATTACATTTAGCAGCGCAATGATCAGAGAGGCAACTTCCTTATGCTGCTGTATTGACATCAGAACTTGTGAAAGTTTATTCTAGATTATAAATCATGCCTCGCACCTGGATAGTAAAATGATTTGGACATAAACTGAGAAATTGGTACACTTAGACATCCAACTTAGACCCGTAAATAGCGAAAAAAGACCCGTAAAGACGTTTCGTTTCACCCACCTTTTTTTTCCACGAGGATTTTCAACCTAACATGCTAACAGTCGGCATCCCAGTGAGAGCATACATTGCACAGTAAGTGATGTATTATTATATTTATTGGCTGCAGTGTGTAGTAATCAGTGATATTGTGGAAGAAAAAAGTGACCGTTGTGATGCGTTTGTGAAATGAATGCACTGCTGTATGCTTAAAATGAGCAAAATACGTAATTACTACTTGCTGTTATGAATGTGCCTGTTGCTACAATACACATATACTTACCTGTAAATAAAAATGTTAATGGAAGTGTTTAGATGTTTAGGCTGCTCCTTCCAAAATACTTGTAAAGCCATCACAAAATAGTTTTTCTATCTAACACCTCAAACTACAACGGTAGTTTTTATTTTGTGTCTATTTTTATGCTCACTTCGTTTTCACATGGAAAACAGGGATCAATTTGTCCTGCCAATCAATGAAAACCAATTCGTCTTGCACACAACTTTCCTGGATAATCGCTGATCCTGTGTACCCTTAATCAAAAAAATTACTAGAGCCTGCAATGGACTTATACACTAATGCTCTTGCTTCTGGCCAGCGACGTGAAGACTAATCCTGGACCCGAGGAAGTGAACAGTGTGGCCCACATACAGCTACCTACAGAGCCAACCAACAACCTCACCTGACCCACAGCGGGCCTCCGCCACAACAAGCAGGTTCTCCGCTACAAGTATGCTTCCCTGTATGTCTGGCTGGGCCGCTTCCACAGCTGATTTGGCCTCCATGCCAGCCCCTCATTCATCCAGTCACCACCATTGACATGATCACAACCTACACAACATCTAACGCAAATCGCGGATACAAAGCAGACAACCAGAGCTGGAATAAAAAGTCAACAAAAAAAAAATCTAAAACATTAACTGATAAGTTTGATCTTATAAAACTTATTTAGCCACTCATCAGAAACATGTATAGATCTTCTATTTGCAACAAAAGGGAAAGGATTCAAAAGACATATAATCTTGTTACTTAAAAAAAAAAAAGATGCATAAATATACTTCTGCTGTAAATAATGTGACTAACTGAGAATACCAAAAAATTAAATACACAATTTTGAAAATGCTTTTAACGAAATCAATTGGCATGATAATATAGAAAGTACAACTGCAAATGAAAGTTGTGAAGCCTTTATGTCCATGATCCAAGAATGAATGAGTCGCTTTATGAAAAAATTCAAAAAACGAAGCCAAGAAAGACGTATTATCTCCCTTGGTTAAATAGTAAAATATGGTCACTAATGAAATGGGACCAGGCTCCCAAACAAGTTCTACAATTTAAAACCACATACAGCCAACAAATAGAAACAAAGTAACCAAATAATTAAGAAATGCAAAAGCAACATTTTTTATTAACGTAATTAGCAATGCAAAAGGAAATGCTAAATACATCTGGACAAATATAAAGAAATTAACAGGGCAACATACTTTAAAACCCCAATTGAAGGAACTCCAATTAAATGGAAATGTAACAAATGATCAAAGTGAAATGGCACATGCATTAAATACATACTTGAATCTGTAAAGAATTTAGCAACTACAAATTGCAATGCTACTGATCATGTAAAGTCATTTGATTTACTGGACCAAGCTCTCAATTTAGCAGGAGCATCTGAGTCTACAGTTGATGGGATAATATGTGGCCTTTGAAATTCCAAAGCCAAAGATGTATTTGGCATGGACACCATCTTTCTCAAAAAATATAAACAGTCACTCATTAATCCAATCACAAGTATTATTAATAAGTCATTGCAAGAATATATTTTTACGGAGCCCCTAAAGGGACATGGGAATTTTTTTTTTTTAGACATGTATCTCGTGCGCACGAGAAAGTATCTCGTGGCCACGAGAAACTTTTTATACAACAAAAAAAAAAAAAAAAAATAATAATAATAATATTTTACGGAGCCCCTAAAGGGACATGGGATTTTTTTTTTTTTTTAGACATGTATCTCGTGGCCACGAGAAACTTTCTCGTGGCCATGAGAAAGCATTGGATGCGTGCTCATGGTTTGAGGTGTGTGTTAAAATGGCAGTTTAGGAGTTAATTTGGCTGTATTTCCAACTAGGACTTTCCCCCATGTGTGTTGTGGCAAAATGTGAATGCTTGATTAGTAGGTGTGAGACAAACACTTTATCTTCCTGGTTATTGTAACGCTACGTGTTTGACATTATTTAAGACTTTATCATGCCCGGGAAAGGACAGTTTTCCTCTTCTGTGGCTGTGGGGGGTGGGCGTGGCTTGCGGATCTGCAGCGAAGCGGAGTGTGCCAGTTAGTCCGATGTTGATGTGATAAAACTTCTTTCTTGTTTGGAAGATACACACACAATTGTAACTGTTATTTCTTCCTGCACATAATAAATATGTACAACGTGTTTGGATGTATTCATTTATGTAAAATTGTCATTAAATGTAATATTGCCTGACAAAAAGTGATTCGACGTAATATTTTGATATTTACACATCGCATATTTACACACGCGCATCTGACTAGAATACCCTTATGTGCATTACATATATCAACATCAAGTACCGACTGTACTGTTTACTTGTTGAAATACCCTTTTTAGAGCAAATATCTACCCAAATGGCCACTTTGTTGCTGCCAAAATTGTATTTCTAGTAATATTTTGACACATCTTATCTCTGCATATCCTAATAGAATACTCTTATTAGCATTACATATACTGTATATAAATCAAGTACCTACTGTACTGTTTACTTGTAGAAATACCCTTTTTGAAGCAAATATCTACCCATATAATTTATATGTGTATATATAATATAATATAATATAATATATATATATATATATATATATATATATATATATATATATATATATATATATATATATATATATATATATATATATATATATATATATATATATACACACACACACACACACACACATATACATGTATACTGTATAGGAAGAAACACACATACATATATACAGTATACATATATACACACAAACACTAAGTTTGACATACGAAATAACTACTATTTTTAAGAACAAGTTACAGTAATATAATATATATATATATATATATATATATATATATATATATATATATATATATATATATATATATATATATATATATATATATATATATATATATATATATATATATATATATATATATATATATATATACATGCTTATACATGAGATACATGTCTAAAAAAAAAAAAAATTCCCATGTCCCTTTAGGGGCTCTGTAAAATACAAACACAATACATATACATATACAAATTTTATTACACTGTGTTAATTTAACAAGCAAAACCATTTTGTCAAACATTTATTGTGTTCATTGTCATTTCCAAGAGCAACAATTTAATGCATCACACATTAAAGGCCTACTGAAACCCACTACTACCGACCACGCAGTCTGATAGTTTATATATCAATGATGAAATCTTAACATTGCAACACATGCCAATACGGCCGGGTTAACTTATAAAGTGCAATTTTAAATTTCCCGCTAAACTTCCGGTTGAAAATGTCTATGTATGATGACGTATGCATGTGACGTCAAGTCAATCGTTGAAACGGGAAGTATGCGGACACATTGAATCCTATACAAAAAACTCTGTTTTCATCTCAAAATTCCACAGTATTCTGGACATCTGTGTTGGTGAATCGTTTGCAATTTGTGTAATGAACAATGAAGAATGTAAAGAAGAAAGTTGTAGGTGGGATCGGTGTATTAGCGGCGGACTACAGCAACACAACCAGGAGGACTGAGAGGTGGATAGCAGACGCGCTAGCCGCCGAACTCACCTTAACTTCCTCCGTCTCCGGGCCGCCGAACGCATCTGTGATCGGGTGAAGTCCTTCGTCGCACCGTCGATCGCTGGAACGCAGGTGAGCACGGGTGTTGATGAGCAGATGAGGGCTGGCAGGTGTAGGTGGATAGCTAATGTTTTTAGCATAGCTCTGTGAGGTCCGGTTGCTAAGTTAGCTTCAATGGCGTCGTTAGCAACAGCATTGTTAACCTTCGCCAGCCTGGAAAGCATTAACCGTGTAGTTACCTGTCCATGGTTTAATAGTATTGTTGATTTTCTATCGATCCTTCCAGTCAGGGGTTTATTTATTTTGTTTCTATATGCAGTTAACCACGATGCTATCACGTTAGCTCCATAGCTAAAGTGTTTCGCCGATGTATTGTCGTGGAGATAAAAGTCACTGTGAATGTCCATTTCGCGTTCTCGACTCTCATTTTCAAGAGGATATAGTATCCGAGGTGGTTTAAAATACAAATCTGTGATCTACTATAGAAAAAGGAGAGAGTGAGGAATCCAATGAGCCAGCTTGTACCTAAGTTACGGTCAGAGCGAAAAAAGATATGTCTTGCATTGCATTCTAGTCCTTCGCTCTAACGTTCCTCATCCACAAAACTTTCATCCTCGCTCAAATTAATGGGGCAATCGTCGCTTTCTCGGTCCGAATCGCTCTACTTGCATTGAAAGCAATAGGGAAATGTGAGGAGCCTTTCAACTGTTGACGTCACGCTACTTCCAGTACAGGCAAGGCTTTTTTTATCAGCAACCAAAAGTTGCAACTTTATCGTCGATGTTCTCTACTAAATCCTTTCAGCAAAAATATGGCAATATCGCGAAATGATCAAGTATGATACATAGAATGGATCTGCTATCCCCGTTTAAATAAAAAAAAATCATTTCAGTAGGCCTTTAATTATGTGGTGAAGATGCAGCGGTTTGTAATCATACATTTGACCAGCAGGTGGTGTCTTGTGCAGAAGCATGCATTGAAGCTTTGGGAAATTTTCGAACCAATTGACTCAAGTGGTTCAATGCCTCATGAAGCTTCATCTGACCGTCACTACGCTCGAAAACTCCAAGAAGCAAACTATCGTTGGAGTAACTATAAGCATTCGAGAGAAGCTGTAGAATCAGGCGAGCTTCAGTGGATGAAGAATCTTCAGGACTCACAGTCAACACTCTCTCAATATGTCACAGTTTTGTAATTAAGTGTGATGCACAGAAGTAATTCCACCTAGTTGTCTGTCCAAACAAAAGAGTCACTTTCTTTGCGCACATCATCGCTGGACATGCAAATTATATAATGACCTCATATTGACACCAGCCACCCCTCCGCCACAACTATAGTGGCAATTTGAGGGAAACATTTAACTTGTTACCGATGATATTTCCGTTGAGTGACGTTACGTCCGAAAAAGTCTGCTGCCGCGCAAAAGCTAAGTACTATCTTTTTATCTGTGTGCTTGTAATTGTTTTTACAGCATTTTTTAATTCCTTCTCCAACATATTTAGTAGTCTTATCAAACTTAATGTAGCGGTAAAGTCCTAAACTATTACTGCTACTGGTTGCCGAATATAAAAGGAAGCTAGTTTAGACGTGTGCAGCCAGCTAATAATCGATGTCCAGAATTATGTCCATGTTTAACAAAAATATTTATTAGCATACAGTCATGTAAATAAAACGGAAAATAAACAGGAGCAAACAAATAATAGCCTGGCACAGTCAAAAACTGTTGCGCCTCCACTCAGCAACACCTGAGTAGGATCCCAGCCCCTCCCCAAGTAGACTGGCACTTGGCATTGAGCCAACCCCTTAGTGACGTCATGAACTTGGACAGAAAGAGTATATGGCTCTAACACTTACAAAGCACCCACTCTCTGTCTCACCGCCTCTAAGCCAGTCCCGGTCCAAAGCAGCTGCACTCCGAAGGTGTCTGCTCCCTCACGCTACAGCTACTCTTCGCCTATTGCTCCGAAAACAGCAAGAACTTGACTTGGTGAAATAAACAACATGAGTAGGGCTCCCAGCTCTTTATGCACCGTTCTCATGGATAGGTTAGCTCTACTAGAGGGCTGTGTCTGCCAGAGCAAAGTAATTTCGTAACTTTAGACGCCGCGGGCACATTTGCTAGCGTTAGCTGTAGCAAGCTGACTAGGCCAGATTGTAGCAGCCATATGCGGCCGACGAGCCACGGTGAACCGGTTGAGACGCAAAATAGATTTAGCTCTTTAGCTAGTCCTACACCCCAGTCTACCGGACGCCACACCTTAGTCATAGGGGACTCCATCACCCGGAACATACAGTTAAGTAAACCAGCCATAAATAAGTGTATTCCCAGAGCCAGAGCACCTGACATTGAAGCTAGTGTTAGGGAGCTAACTCGCAACAGGCCTAGTAAACACGACAGGCTAATGGCACCAATAGCTACGCGAACATAGTTGTACACGTCGGCTCCAATGACACTAGGGTGAGACAGTCAGAGATTACAAAGAGGAACATAGCTAGGACTTATAATCTTGCTAGTAATGTCTCGGCATCAAAGAATTGTCTCTAGCCCCCTGCCTGCGAGAGGCAATGATGAGAGATATAGCAGATTAGTCTCGCAAAACAAGTGGCTGGCTAGTTTTTGTAAAGAACACAGACTTGCGTTTATTGATAATTGGCCCCTCTTTTTGTGGCAAACCGGGCTTGCTGAAAAAGTACAGCCTTCACCCTAACCGGGAAGGTGCCATCACTCTTTCCAGAAATATAGATTACTATTTGAGTCAAGCTTGACTAACTACACTAGAGTAAGCTCGGACACAGGCAATTACAGTGTCTGTTAGCCCGGGTGAGGAAACAGTTAAGCTAGAAATAACCAGCGACAGGCTGGAAAATTCCTGCGCACATAACATTTTTGTAGAATAATACATAACTCACATCATGTTTATTCTGTAGTGACTGTGCCAGAGGTGGTCATGCATTCTATTGAGGTGGCAAATTATGACGCGCGTTAAATCTATGGCAGCACCAAGCAAATAATCTCAAGATCCCTATCATATCAATTCCTAGATGTGGTCGAAATGATTTAAGGCGCACTACGCAAAATAGACGTAACATTATTAATATCAGTAATAACATTAACAAAAACGTGTCAAAACAGCCCACTACCTATAATATGGGCTTTTTAAACATCAGATCATTGTCTCCCAAAACGTTATTAGTTAATGAGGTCATTAGAGAAAACAATCTTAATGTCATTGGTCTCAGTGAAACTTGGCTAAAACCAGATTAATTTATCCCGCTTACGAGGCATCTCCTCCTAACTATACAAGTGCAAATATTGCCCGTCATACTCACGTTGTTTCTTTCACCGAGTCGAGTTCTTGGTGTCTTCGGAGAAGTGGCAGCAGCGTGAGGGAGCGGATGCCTTCGGAGCGTAGTTGCTTTTGACCGCAACAAGCTTAGCTTCGTTAGCTTAGCAGCTAGCTAGGTTGTTTCTTTCACAGAGTCGAGTTCTTGCTGTCTTCGGAGCAATAGGCGAAGAGTAGCATACGCCTTCGGAGTGTAGTTGCTTTGAGCAGCGACGAGCTTAGCTTCGTTAGCTTAGAAGGGCGGTGAGACAGGGAAAGGGTGCGTTGCAAGTTTGATAAGACTACTAAATATGTTTTAGGAGGAATAAAGAAAGCTGTTAAACAATTAGAAGCATGCAGATAGAAAGTTAGTACTTAGCTTTTTCGCTGCTGCTACCACGAAAAAGCAAAGTGAATAATACCACCTTAACATTAGACAACAAAACAATTACACGAAGCAACTCGATTAAGAATTTCGGCATTATCTTTGACCCAACGCTCTCATTTGAGTCACACATTAAGAGTGTTACTAAAACAGCCTTCATTAAATAAAGCAAAAATCTGTCCCGATTTGTCAACCACCGACGCTGATATCATTATTCATGCGTTTGTTACGTCTCGTCTCAATTACTGTAATGCGTTAACACTTGACCAAACAAACCGTAATAGATTTGCAAACTAAAATTTGTTGTAACCGAACCACAAATGACACATGTGAATCGCTCTGTTGCCTGCAATGTTCATTTCTCCTGATGAACACATGACGTTGAGGGAGTTTCCTTCTTCGCTCACATGGCTGCTGCAACACAACTAAAGCAAGGCCTGAACATGGCAGGCATTATTACTGGAGCTAATCTGGAATCCTGCATGAAAAAAAATCCTGGGTGAATTAACCTCAGGAGAATACACATTGAGCACTTTGTCACTCTGTTGCGCTGCATCAGGAGGGTTCTCAGAGCACACTATCTTTCCCCACAGGTCAGCAAACGCAAATTCCCAGCAGTAGTGCGGTTACACACTGAGGTTTGCACATTACTATTGAAACATTAAAACATTTCTCAGCTCTCACCATATGTGAATACAACATAGGGCGCACCATGTTTTATCACATATGAAAGGCAGGTACTAGATACTTCACTGACAAGCAGTCCAAAGGTGGAAGTAATAAAAGCAATGTTGCAATGTTTATTGCATGTTTTGCAAATTTACAAGACTCATATGTATGTAGCACCAACTCCACCCCAACACACACCATCATTTCACTTATTGGAGACCAAACACACTTAAAGACAAGATACTCAACAAACAAAAAATAGAATTAAAGTCGAATTAAGTGTAATTCAATGGAGTGATCGATCATCATAACGGGAAAAATTAATTTAAAGCACTTCAAAAAATACTTGGCAATTAATATTGGAATTTGTGATTTCTACATATGAAGAAATCCTTTGTATGGACAAACTGCATGTAACAAACCCAATCATGTTTACCATACATACAGTGCAGCTGCCCGTCACAAATAGATTTGGCGGTACATGTTCGCCCTCACTCTTCAACACATTATAATGGGACTGTAGCGGATTTGTACAGTAGGTGGCGGTATGCTTCATAACACACCTCATATGTATCTGCCAGAGAATAAGAAGACACAACTTTTATTGTACCCTCATCATTCCTCAGTGTTTTTTGATGGAACATATTGATTACTAGAGGTAAACAGAGGTTATAGGCTACCAGTTGCCAGCAACTACACAACCGCTAAGCACACAATAGCACACAAGCTGAACATACGTAATAAGATAACACAAAAATAAAAATTAATTGGTATAAAACGAAAACCGATTTAAATTTTATAGATATGAATACATTGTTTGGCGAGCCTCTGGATCGATCTATATCTCGCATGGATCAGTCGATGCCTGGTTGGAAAGTCATGAATCGGTTGATTGGAGTTCTGCTACAAAATATGGTCGCTCTAATCATGCGAGATTTCTGTGATGAGTAACATTCTTGTTTGCGACTGACAGCAACAGACCAACATGGCAGACAGCACCGAAAGGTTTGACAAACAATACACCCCCAAATATTAAATCTTAAGTGTGGTATAAAAGAATGGTCAGTTGGATAAATGTATGGCCATTTGTATCGTTTGGAAAGCAGCGATGAAGTAGCGGCAGTATGACTATCTGAGCACCCACCTGTTGTGACGGCATGAAGGCAATCAAGCCGGCGATGAGGGAACTAGGAATGCTAATGCTAGCAACTAGTAAGACAAGAGCACAGATTTGAAAAACTTTCAGCCACAATGTAACCACAACTTTGCAAAGTAATCACAGCATCTACTACACTGTTCATTGTGCTAAAGTTAAATAATTAGCTGCACAGTAACCAGCAGAATGGCACTATGAAATGTATTTGAACTTATACACTAAAACTGCTATTTAGTTTACGTGGTGGCACTTAATTGTATCTTCCATTTGTGTTACTGTGGTGTTATAAAACCCCTGCCTGATGCACAGCAATGCTTTCCTCTGTATTGTATTGTTGCTACCTGAGCAAACAGTAAATACCTGGAACATCTTCCAAAAGTGTTTTCTTTAGGTTTATAGATTGCAATGCCTTGAAGTTGATAGTTCTACTATTTGTTCATATTTAATACAGGAACAAGTCTATTTAAAAAAATAAACACATGACATTGTTCTGACATGATACATAATCCATAAAAAAAAAGTTTGACCATGCAAAGCTTCCATCTGCATCGAATCGAATCGTATTGTGTCGCGTTGAATCGTATTGTTTTAAAAAGTATTGTTAGTGAATCGTTTCGTAACCCATGTATCTAGATGCACATCGAATCGCCATTTAAGGTAGCGATGCACACCCAAGTGTCCTTAATTGAATAATATTACAGTCTTAAACCTAATCCATTTGTCAATATAAACAAGTATTGAATAATTATAGTAGCACATTACTTACACATTGTTAGGCCTTGGCAAGAATGAGGACTCAAGTTACAGACGGGAAATGATTGACGCAGGCTTTTTATTCAACAGTTTCTGAGAACTCTCTTTAGATAGAGTGAATAAACAAATGGCTAAAAACTCTAGACTTGACACACTAGAGTAAAAAGGAAACTTAGCACAGGGCGAAACACAAACGGAAAAAAGGCGATAGCAAAATCTATACGGTAGTGATGGGTCCGGCAACACCGATGCATCGGCGCATGCGTCGAGCTCATAGAGCAAAACCCTGTGTCGGTGCGCGTACCGCTTTTAGAAAGTCACGTGACCGATCATGAGCTGTTTCGGTCACGTGACCGATACGCGAACTGTGTCGCACTGACGCCTCCTCTGTGCCCTGTGAGCGGGCCTTTTCTACAGCCGGAGAAATAATAACTAAGAAGAGAAATCGTCTAATAATTAATACGTTGGAAAAACTGTTTTTTTTTAATAAAAATGTGTAAAAAATAAATAAATAAAAATTCCCAGTCCACAAGCATCCTCATTCACAACACTTTCTCTTAGATTTCCATGTTATGATACATGTTCACATTATTTATTGACTGTATCTAAAAAAGATAAAAATATATTTTTATTTAAATGAAGATATGAAATAATCCTAAATGAAATACAATGACTTGGTTTATATTATTGTATATACTAGGTCATAATATCAGTGTCAGTTGAGTCGGTCCATAGGTTGCCTGTAGGGATTTTTAATGTCCAGCAGATGTCAGTATTTAGTGACACAGTATCGACACAGTATCAATACAGTTTTGCAATGTGTCGAAATGCTTCATGACGCATCATCAACCCATCACTACTATACGGATCTAATAATAATTTAAAAAAACAATCTACGATTAACTGCACCAAAAGAAAATCGCTCACAAAGACGAGACAAAAAGCTATAAACAGAACTACACTATAATGGGCTAAGAAAACTACAAATTAAAGCGCTCCAAGAGGAGGGAAAAGAGAGGGCAGAGCACTATGAAACTTTACCAAATCAAAATCACTCTTCTTCAGAGGGTACAAAGACAGCAAAGAATAAAGCAAGGCAATACTTAACGACTTGGACAAGACTGTGGAAGACGGCTGGCGGTACACGATCAGACGATATACTCTGGCAACAAGACAGGGAAAGACGAGGGCTATATACACATGAGGGAGGGTGACACAGGTGGGCACAATCAGGCAATCAGGAAAGACATCAGACAGGAGGAAGGGCAAGTGGCCGCTGTGTGACACACATATACGAAGTATCCAAAGCAGAAGCGCACTAGAAAGTATCCAGGGACAAACGTATCCGCATCATTTAATTTATTGCGTCATGAGTTCAACTTTATAAACTTTAAAAAACAATTACCACTCCATCTCAACCTAATTAAAAACAACATAAATCCATTCAAGACAGGTAATGACATATAGGTGATGGCTTTTCATACCTAGTATTGTTCTGTTTGAGTAGTTTCACTTGATCAACCCTTTACTAACATTCCCTACTACAAAATAGTAAAAGTAGGTATGATTAGTGCTGGTATTGTATCAAATCGACATTGGTATCAGACAATATTCAAGGCTCCAATATAAAGTTGTATCTGGACACTTCTATTGATTACAGTGATTAACTTCTTCTTACACTTGTGTGACTGTTAATGATTTTTTTTTAAAATGCAACCTTTATTATACTCTTGTCATTTGCCACGATAGATTAACCTTATAAAAACTGAGATAAGCTTTTTTGTTTTATGCTTGTGTAATGAATTAGGAATGGTAAAATGTTGGTTAAAACATCACAGATCAATTAGATTTACATGATTTCCTCCTAGTAAAATCACCCAAAAGTCAACCCGGAACACTTTATCCGGTTTCATTATAAAACATGTTTCATATAGATAGGATATTCCTTCCAAAATTAGATGAACTTGAGTGCAACAGACTCAGCACACTGTGAAGCTGTTAAAGGGGAGAAGATATGTAGGCTGGGTGTACCTGATACACTGACCACTGAGTCAATAGAGACACATTCCACTTGAATGAAGACGTCACAAGTGTGTGACTGCCTGGGAAAAAATGAGCCAAGTTATAATATAAACATGGCCACAGTAAGCCAGCGATCCCTAGACCAGCTGAGGTCAGTGTTGTAATGTTACTGTACAAACACACATATACACATACTGTACATATACATTCACTGTTCAAACACACATACTGTATACACATACTGTACATATACATTCGCTGTACACACATATACACATACTGTACATATACATTCACTGTACAAGCACACATATACACATACTGTACATATACAAGTACATATGCACACATACACTCATGCACATAATCACGTTTCATCAAACATATATTAACGTTGTTGCCCTAGGGTAAACTGGGTATAACACATGGCACACTGACAAAGCTTAACCTATTGTTACTATAACAATCTACAAGTTTAATGTAGGTTGATTCTCTTTCTTCCCCTCCATTTTTCTGCATTCTTTCGTATCTCAAGTTATCATTACGTATATGTATTGTTGCATTTGAACAATTGTATTGTTGATAATAAAGGTAAAGTATTGGTATTGTTTATTATCAATAGCACTATTTCTATTGGTATTCATATTGCTCCATTTTTAGTGTAATAATGCTCATTGTCATTTCTGTATAATTTTTTTGTTTTCGCTAACTGCTTATTTGCTATTACTTTTACCATCATATTTGTACATGTCGTATTTGCTGATGTTGCTCTGTTGTTGTTGTTGTTGTTGTTGTGTTTGCTGTTGTTGTTTTTGTCTCTCTGTCTAATCCCCCTCTTGTCCCCACAATTCCCCCCTCTGTCTTCCTTTTTCTCTCTTTCTATCCCCTCCTGCTCCGGCCCGGCTGCACCAAATGATTATATAAATACATTTAATAAAGTCAAAATACAAGTAAGGCAACAAGAGAAGTATCCTACACTTCTCTTTTGTAAAGTAAATCTGAACAGCCGATATGGGCATCTACATCTGCTATATGATTTGACCGAGAAGCTGGGCAGGACATTATAAAAAAAAAAAGAAAAAAAAAAAAAAAGTGTTGTAATGTTAATGTGCCTTTTTGTTCAGGCAGCACCGTGACCACCACTAGGGGTTCAGGCGGGATCCTAGGCACCGGGGCCAGCAGTGTTTTGACAACAGTAGAGCTAACAGCTGTGTATGTTGTATCTGTGTGCTGGACTTCATTAAAAGTTCGAGTTGAGCATTATAAGAAGTACTTCACTTTACTACATTGGCGACGAGGATAAATCAAGACTTCAATGGCGTTGTTTGGAAATTTAACGGAGTTTGACCAAACTACGGATGATTGGCAACAGTATGCTGAACGACTGGAATTTTACTTTGTGGCTAACAAAATCACAGACGAAGGACAACAGAAGGCAATTTTCCTGAGTTTGTGTGGCGCCAAAGTATATGCAGTGTTGTGGGATTTGTGCCAGCCCGGTAAGCCGGCGGATACAGACATGACATTGACGGAGATGCTTCAGAAATTAACTGATCACTTTGCGCCAAAACCCAGTTTGATTGTGGAACGATTCAAATTTAATTCCAAATTGAGACAACAAGGTCAGTCTGTTTCTTCGTTTGTTGCGGAGCTAAGGAGGCTCACGGAACATTGCAAATTTGGAACTGCATTAGATGACATGCTTAGAGACAGACTTGTGTGTGGTATCAACGAGGATAGCATTCAACGTCATTTGTTGTCTGAGGATGATGAAAAATTGACTCTAGCACGGGCCATTGATTTGGCCACATCGATGGAAACAGCATCCAAGGACCTGGCGGACTTGCAACTAACTGGGGCAGAAGGAACGGTCCACAAAGTCCAGCTAGGAGTAGATCGGCGCGTTCCACTGAGTGGCTGTTTCCGGTGCGGTGCTAGTCACGGGCCGACAGACTGCCGGTTCATTGATGCAATTTGCCACAATTGCCACAAGAGGGGGCACTTGGCCAGAAAATGTCGCAGTGCCAGGCAGATAAGGAAACCTGAAGGACCAACATCAGGTGCAACTTACAGGTTGGGAAATGAGACCGAAAATGTAGAATATGCACACACACTCTATAACCTGACTATGGAGGAGAAAGTGGAACCATACAAAGAGCACATACAAATAAATGGACATGATGTTGAATTTGAAATTGACACTGGAGCAGGCATGACGATAATTACTGAGGACACGTACCAAAAGATGGGGGGAGGAAGACTCCAACACACACATGTGAAACTATACACCTACAGCAAAGACAAGGTGGGAGTGTTAGGGAAACTGCAAGTGCAAGTCAACTACAGAGGGCAGGCAAAACAATTACCATTACTGGTGGTAAAGGGAGAGGGCCCAAATCTCATGGGCAGAAATTGGTTGAAAGCAATTAAAATAGATTGGAGCACTGTATTTAGCCTGAGGTTAAGTATGCAGCAGGACTTAGATGAGCTACTCACGAGACATGAGGATGTTTTTAAGAAGGAACTGGGCATGTTAGTCGGAGCCTCAGCAAAAATCTATGTTGAGCGAGATGCCAAGCCAAGATATTTCAAAGCTCGACCACTGCCATATGCACTAAAAGACAAAGTTGAGGCTGAATTAGTAAGGCTGGAGAAGGAAGGCATTCTTGAACCCGTGAACTTTTCGGAGTGGGCCGCCCCCATTGTGCCCATCATAAAACCGGACAAAACAACTAGAATCTGTGGGGACTATAAAGTCACTGTAAACCCAGTGTCAAAATTAGATAACTACCCAATCCCGAAAACAGAGGACTTGTTAGCAGTATTAGGAGGTGGACAAAAAATTACCAAACTGGACATGTCTCAAGCCTACCAGCAACTCAGGTTAGATGAGGACTCAAAGAAGTTCACAACAATAAACACACATCGAGGACTATACCAGTACACAAGATTGCCATATGGAGTGTCTTCGGCACCAGGCATTTTCCAGCGCACCATGGATGGTCTATTGCAAGGACTGTCTCAAGTAGTGGTGAGAGTGGACAACATCTTAGTAACAGGGAAGGATGATGCTAGCCACTTAAAAAATCTCGGAGAGGTGCTTGAAAGAATTGCAGCTGCAGGCCTTCGCTTGCAACGACAAAAATGTGTGTTCATGGCACCCGAGGTAGTGTATCTCGGTTACAAAATTAACTGCAACGGCATCCATCCAGTGGCAGATAAAGTTGAAGCCATTGTAAATGCTCCTCAGCCAACTGACCAGACACAGTTGAAATCGTTCCTTGGAATGCTAAATTACTATCACAGATTCTTGCCAAACATATCCACCATCTTGGAGCCTTTACATGAACTGTTGAGAAAGGGAAATGCGTGGAAATGGACGACGAATCAGAGTCGAGCATTCGAGGCAGCAAAAAAGTGTCTCCAATCTGATAAACTATTGATACACTTCGATGACGGAAAGCCACGTTATCTGGCCTGTGATGCTTCCCCATACGGTGTGGGGGCCGTTCTATCTCACCGTTTCCCAGATGGTTCAGAAAAGCCCATTGGATACATGTCCCGTTCACTAACAGTGGCTGAGAGGGGTTACTCTCAATTGGAAAAGGAGGCACTAGCCATCATGTTTGGCCTAAAAAAATTTCATCAATACCTTTTCGGCAAGCACTGCACCATCGTCACAGATCACAAACCGCTGCTGGGTCTTTTGGGTGAGAGCAAAAGCATTCCACAGTTGGCGGCAGCCAGAATGCAGAGGTGGGCCTTGCTTTTGGCAGCTTATGAATACACCTTAGAATACAAGGAAGGCTCGAAACATGGGAACGCTGATGCCTTAAGCCGACTCCCATTGCCAGTCATGCCCAGCAGTACACCACGCGAGGAAGAGGTAATAATGCTGATGGAACACATGAATGGCACACCATTGCAAGCCAAGCAGATCCGGGACTGGACCAGACGAGATCCAATATTGTCCAGAGTGCAACAATGGCTGTTACATGGTTCCTGGCCCAAGGTATGTGCTGATCCACGAGTGAAGCCGTATATGAAAAGACAGCATGAGCTGAGTGTGGAGGATGGCTGCCTTCTGTGGGGGACAAGGGTGGTAATACCACCTCGGGGTCGGCAGGTAATGACGGAAGAACTACATGCAGCTCATCCAGGGGTCTCAAGGATGAAATCCCTAGTCCGAAGTTACGTATGGTGGCCCAACATGGATGAGGAGTTGGAGGCAGTAGTGCGCAGATGTCATACATGTCAAGCTAACCAGGCCACACCTCCGGCCGCGCCGCTGCATCCCTGGGAGTGGCCAAATCAGCCATGGATGAGACTACATTTGGATTTTTGTGGGCCCATTCTGGGAAAAATGTTTTTGATTGTCATCGATGCTTACTCCAAATGGATGGAGATCATCCCAATGCAGTCCATAACCTCCTCAATAACTATTGAGAAATTGAGAAGCATATTTGCCACTCATGGCATCCCAGCAAGTCTGGTTACAGACAATGGGCCAAGTCTGGTCAGTGCAGAGTTTGAACATTTCCTCAGAAAAAATGGCGTAAAACATGTGACAACAGCCCCATACCACCCGTCCTCAAATGGCTGTGCGGAGCGCGCTGTACGGGTCTTCAAGGAAGCCATCAAGAAGATGGGGGAGGGAAGTGTGGAAACAAAGGTGTCTAGGTTTCTCTTTAAATACAGATCAACCCCTCAGACTACAACCGGCATTACGCCTGCGGAGCTGCTATTGAACAGGAGATTGCGAACACAGCTGGACATGGTCCGGCCAGCACTGTCAGACAAAGTGGGCTCAAACCAGGCAAAACAAAAACAAAACCATGACAAAAGGGCCAGGGACCGAGTGTTCACAGACTGTGAGGCTGTATACATACGAGGATATGCGGGTCAGAAATGGATTCAGGCGAGACTCGTGGAGAGGACTGGTCCAGTGTCTTGGACAGCAAAAACTCAAGATGGCAAGCTGGTGAGAAGACATCAGGATCAGATCCGTCCACGTTATGATCAGAAGAAAACTCTTCGTGACAAATCAGAGTACAGTTTTCCCGAGGATTTCCATTCAGCACCACCAGGAGCAGTTGATCAGGAACTAGTTGATCTGGAACCCGATGAGCAGGAACCAGGTGATCAAGCACAGGATGCAGAAGTGGGAGTCAGGGACACCGCTCGCCAAAGGAAACCTCCATCATATCTTAAGGACTATGTTCTCATACAGACTCAGTGATTTATGGGGGTTGTGTATTACACTAAGAGGGGAGTATGAATATTTGACTGGACTATGGGTGGAGGGAATGTTGTAATGTTATGTGCCTTTTTGTTCAGGCAGCACCGTGACCACCACTAGGGGTTCAGGCGGGGTCCTGAACCCCTAGTAGACAACAGTAGACAACAGTAGAGCTAACAGCTGTGCATGTTGTATCTGTGTGCTGGACTTCAATAAAAGTTCGAGTTGAGCAATATAAGAAGTACTTCACTTTACTACAGTCAGAGTATAATAAAAGCGGTCAGCTGGCACATGTTCATTAGGGATCAAGCGACACGGAGGGATTAAAATGAAAAAGGATCTGGAGCAAGAGGAAGTGAAGCAATTTGCGTAGCCTACTTTAGCAGTCAAATGTCAGCCATCATATTCATAAACAAGACTGCCAGACTACACTGCTGTGTAATGTGCAGTGTGATCCAGCAGAGAGCGTTCTTGGATTTAACTTGATCTCGCAGCTTGGCAAGTAAAGTTTACAGGGATGATTTGCTCTGGCTACCATGTACCATGTGTATTTTTTTTCAACAAGCATTACACACAGTGTGTTAAAGTGATTACCATAAATACTTGGCCTCTGTTGATGATCTGGTCAACCTTATAATAACTGGCCCACCTGTTAGTGTGAGTGTGTGTAGTAGAATTTCTGACCTTTGACCTATAAATCATGTCTGTCAATAATGTATGCTCATTTTGATTTCTCTTCTTGTTCTGTGGGACAAAAGTGAATTTTAAGTCATGCCAACCTGTCTACAGAATGTGTTGACTGTCTAAAGGATTCGAGTTGTTATGGAACAGATAGGGAAAAACAACAAGACATTGACGCACTCGATAAGGAACAATGACGCACAAAAGACATAAAAAATGGCAGAAGACCGGAACTCGACAGTGATTTGGGCTTGTGTGTGTCTTGTTGGCTCTGGAGTAACATGTGGTCTGTCTGCACGGCCAACTTAATTCAACCTGCACTTCTGATAATGGGTAAATAAATTTGTTGTACTAAACTATTTTTGTTGCCTGTTTAAGCTTCGGACAATCCACTACACAAATTGGCGTTACGAACAGCCTGAGGCACCACCGAGCCATCTATACGAGCACTAATCGAACATGGACTCATACGAAATTCAGTTGTGTGTTCAAAATCAATTGATAATTAACAATATTGGTAACTACATTCATTGCAAATGCCGGGAAAAATATTTTTGCAAATGTCTTACAGTCATAAGTCTATATACATTCATCTATTTATGTTCAATGATGTTCATGATCAAAGTATTTGTTATTCCTTTACTAAATCAAAGGGTAGGCCACTAATTGTGTTCTGTGAGATGGTTTTACTGCAGGCTGGTAACAGCGATCGCTCTGAAGGAGGGTCATAGACAGAATTTTTGCCTCGTATAAAAACATTGAGGTTTTTGCCTCTATCTGCGGTAGAGATTTAATTTAGTGGTCTATATCAGAAATTGTTTTGGTCCAGGGTCTTAAGACCCTGGAAGGCGGGTATGTAGTAGAATTTCTGACCTTTGACCTATAGTTCATGTCTGTCAATAATGTATGCTCATTTTGATTTCTCTTCTTGTTCTGTGGGACAAAAGTTAATTTTAAGTCATGCCAACCTGTCTACAGAATGTGTTGACTGTCTAAAGGATTCGGGTTGTTATGGAACAGATAGGGAAAAACAACAAGACATTGACGCACTCGATAAGGAACAATGACGCACAAAAGACATATAAAAAATGGCAGAAGACCGGAACTCGACAGTGATTTTGGCTTGTGTGTGTCTTGTTGGCTCCGGAGTAACATGTGGTCTGTCTGCACGGCCAACTTAATTCAACCTGCACTTCTGATAATGGGTAAATAAATGTGTTGTACTAAACTACTTTTGTTGCCTGTTTAAGCTTCGGACAATCCACTACATGTGTGAGGCCCTCGAAAAACCCTTTCGCACCATTGAAAGGCTTCTTCTGTTAGACAAGAGCTAGCTGGGTTACACATAGCAGCAGAAAGGCGTAGAATTTTCCATACAAACACCAGAGCCCAAAATATGACACACCCAACAATTTATTTGGTCTATTTGGCATGTTAGAGTATATATCTATTTTAAGTAGTCACAACTACTACAAAAGTCAGTCAACAAGTGTCACACATTGACATGAAAGTGTGCAGTGACAGAGGGGGTACAGTACTCACACTACTGTTCTTCGGTTCTTGGCCCTGCACTCTTCAGCATCTACATGCTGCCGCTAGGTGACATCATACGCAAATACGGTTTTAGCTTTCACTGTTATGCTGATGACACCCAACTCTACATGCCCCTAAAGCTGACCAACACGCCGGATTGTAGTCAGGTTGAGGCGTGTCTTAATGAAATTAAACAATGAATGTCCGCTAACTTTTTGCAACTCAACGCTAAGAAAACGGAAATGCTGATTATCGGTCCTGCTAGACACGACACCTATTTAATAATACCACCATAACATTGGACAACCAAACAATTACACAAAGCGACTCTGTAAAGAATTTGGGTATTATCTTCGACCCAACTCTCTTGTTTGAGTCACACATTAAGAGTGTTACTAAAACGGCCTTCTTTCATCTCCGTAATATCGCAAAAATTTGTTCCATTTTGTCCACTAGCGACACTGAGATCATTATTCATTACGTTACGTCTCGTCTCGATTACTGTAACGTATTATTTTCGGGTCTCCCTATGTCTAGCATTAAAAGATTACAGTTGGTACAAAATGTGGCTGCTAGACTTTTGACAAGAACAAGAAAGTTTGGTCATATTACGCCTATACTGGCTACTTACATATAAAATACTACACGATCTAGCTCCATCCTATCTTGCTGATTGTATTGTACCATATGTCCTGGCAAGAAATCTGCATTCAAAGAACTCCAGCTTATTAGTGATTCCCAGAGCCCAAAAAAAGTCTGCGGGCTATAGAGCATTTTCTATTTGGGCTCCAGTACTCTGGAATGCCCTACCAGTAACAGTTAGAGATGCTACCTCAGTAGAAGCATATAAGTCCCATCTTAAAACTCATTTGTATACTCTAGCCTTTAAATAGACCCCCCTTTTAGACCAGTTGATCTGCCGTTTCTTTTCTGCTCTGCCCAGATTCGGTGACCACAGATGACGCGCTAGCTGTCCAAAGTCGGGACCCAGGGTGGACCACTCAACTGTGCATCATTTGGGGACGTCTCTGCGCTGCTGACCTGTCTCCACTCAAGATGATCTCCTGCTGGCCCCACTATGGGCTGGACTCTCACACTATTATGTTAGATCCACTATGGACTGGACTCTCACAATATTATGCTAGATCCACTCGACGTCCATTGCACTGGTCCATTGGGTTGAGTTTTTTCTTGCCCTGATGCGGGATCTGAGCCGACGATGTCGTTGTGGCTTGTGCAGCCTTTTGAGACACTCGAGATTTAGGGCTATATAAGTAAACTTTGATTGATTGATAGATTGATTGATACCAAGGCCTCCTTGACTTCTTAAGCAAGGTACGTGTATTTTTCGGCACAATTGGAAGTGGTCTAGGTACTACATTGCGGGCACGGAAAAGGGAGAAGGAGAGGACAAGCTGTGCTCGCAGCGTGCTAAGCCAGCTTCAATGTAGATGTGAATATGAAAGTAGTGAAACAAGAAAGTAATCAATGTGTTGTACACTTCAAGAGAAGGCTAATAATATTTATGTAGTGCGGCTACCGGCAAAACTTTCAGGAAATAGATATGAATGAGTAGATAGAGGACACACATCTTTATAACGACTGGGGGCAAAGTATCTATGCATTATGTGGTTTTAGAAGACACAGAATTTAAATCAAGGATGCCTACTCGCCAAGAAGGGACTTATTTATTTTTTCACTCAGCAAAAGGCTACAATCTAGTATATAGTCTTCCATATATACATGCATATATGTATATATAGAAAATGGATGGATGGATATACTGTATATATATACATACATACATATACATACAAATAAGCACATACTGTATATACATACATACATACATACATATACTCAAACACACATATATACATACATATATATATACATATATACAATATACATATATACACACATATATATATATATAAATATACATATACATACACATATATACATATGTATATTGCATATATGTATATATACATGTATATATACATATATACAATATACATATTAGGGTTGTCCCAATACCAATATTTTGGTACCGGTACCAAAATGTGTTTCGACACTTTTCTAAATAAAGGGGACCACAAAAAATGGCATTATTGGCTTTATTTTAACCAAAAATCTTACGGTACATTAATTATATGTTTGTTATTGCAATCGAAGAACAATTTTGTCCTTAAATAAAATAGTGAACATACTAGACAATTTTCTTTTAGTAGTAAGTAAGCAAACAAAGGCCCCTAATTTGTCTGCTGATGTATGCAGTAACATATTGTATCATTTCTCATTCTATTATTTTGTCAAAAATATGAGGGACAAACTGTAAAAAATGGATTGTTAATCCACTTGTTCATTTACTGTTAATATCTGGTTATTTTCCGTTTTAACATGTTCTATCTACACTTCTGTTAAAATGTAATAATCACTTATTCTTCTGTTGTTTGGATACTTTACATTAATTTTGGACGATACCACAAATTTAGGTATCGAACCAATACCAAGTACTTACAGGATCATACATTGGTCATATTCAAAGTATTTTCTGAGTTTATAAACATAATATGAACTATAAAAAAAGGAAAAAAGATTTTGTGACTATAAAAATGTCGAAGTAATCATTCCACTAGATATGCTCTTGTACTCGATATCATTACAGTGGATGTCAGGTGTAGATCCACCCATGGTATTTGTTTATATTCAGGAACGGCGTCATTAGCGGTGACGCCGGTGAGCTACGGTGTGTAGTGAACCATGTTTAGTTATTCCTCGTCCTGCAGGGATGATACTTGTAATTCGATGCAGCTGTAAGCTTTGCATGGTGAAAAGGCAATTCAACATAGACTTAGACTTCCTTTTAATTGTCATTCAAATTTGAACATTACAGTACAGATAAGAACGAAATTTCGTTACATAAGCTCATGGTAGTGCAGGATAAAAAAGCAATAAGGTGCATATATAAATAAATAAATAGGTTACCGTACAGATAAATATATTGCACTTTTTCACATGCGTCCACGTTTATGGATGTATGTTATATTGTCTTTTTTATTCCAGCGAGTTAATCCATTTTGGGGGTAGTTGAGGGGATAATTTAATTATGATGCGTTCAAGAGTCTTATGGCCTGAGGGAAGAAGCTGTTACAGAACCTGGAGGTTCTGCTTCGGAGTATGTAGTATGTACGCTCTATATATAGTATACAAACCCCGTTTCCACATGAGTTGGGAAATTGTGTTAGATGTAAATATAAATGGAATACAATGATTTGCAAATCCTTTTCAACCCATATTCAATTGAATGCACTACAAAGACAAGATATTTGATGTTCAAACTCATAAACTTTATTTTTTTTTTGCAAATAATAATTAACTTAGAATTTCATGGCTGCAACACGTGCCAAAGTAGTTGGGAAAGGGCATGTTCACCACTGTGTTACATGGCCTTTCCTTTTAACAACACTCAGTAAACGTTTGGGAACTGAGGAGCCACATTTTTTAAGCTTCTCAGGTGGAATTATTTCCCATTCTTGCTTGATATACAGCTTAAGTTGTTCAACAGTCCGGGGGTCTCCTTTGTGGCATTTTAGGCTTCATAATGCGCCACACATTTTCAATGGGAGACAGGTCTGGACTACAGGCAGGCCAGTCTAGTACCCGCATTCTTTTACTATGAAGCCACGTTGATGTAACACGTGGCTTGGCATTGTCTTACTGAAATAAGCAGGGGCGTCCATGGTAACGTTGCTTGGATGGCAACATATGTTGCTCCAAAACCTGTATGTACCTTTCAGCATTAATGGCGCCTTCACAGATGTGTACGTTACCCATGTCTTGGGCACTAATACACCCGCATACCATCACAGATGCTGGCTTTTCAACTTTGCGCCTATAACAATCCGGATGGTTCTTTTCCTCTTTGGCCCGGAGGACACGACGTCCAAAGTTTCCAAAAACAATTTGAAATGTGGACTCGTCAGACCACAGAACACTTTTCCACTTTGTATCAGTCCATCTTGGATGAGCTCAGGCCCAGCAAAGCCGACGGAGTTTCTTGGTGTTGCTGATAAACGGTTTTCGCCTTGCATAGGAGAGTTTTAACTTGCACTTACAGATGTAGCGACCAACTGTAGTTACTGACAGTGGGTTTCTGAAGTGTTCCTGAGCCCATGTGGTGATATCCTTTACACACTGATGTCGCTTGTTGATGCAGTACAGCCTGACGGATCGAAGGTCATTGGCTTAGCTGCTTACGTGCAGTGATTTCTCCAGATTCTCTGAACCCTTTGATGATATTACGGACCGTGGATGGTGAAATCCCTAAATTCCTTGCAATAGCTGGTTGAGAAAGGTTTTTCTTAAACTGTTCAACAATTTGCTCACGCATTTGTTGACAAAGTGGTGACCCTCGCCCCATCCTTGTTTGTGAATGACTGAGCATTTCATGGAATCTACTTTTATACCCAATCATGGCACCCACCTGTTCCCAATTTTCCTGTTCACCTGTGGGATGTTCCAAATAAGTGTATGATGAGCATTCCTCAACTTTATCAGTATTTATTGCCACCTTTCCCAACTTCTTTGTCACGTGTTGCTGGCATCAAATTCTAAAGTTAATGATAATTTGCAAAAAAAAAATGTTTATAAGTTTGAACATCAAATATGTTGTCTTTGTAGCATATTCAACTGAATATGGGTTGAATATGATTCGCAAATCATTGTATTCCGTTTATATTTACATCTAACACAATTTCCCAACTCATATGGAAACGGGGTTTGTAGACACATACAAAACAGGTCGTTCCCGTATTAATTATTACCAAATAGTAGAGCTGTCAACTTCAAGGCATTGCAATTCATTAACTCAAAGGGGAACTGCACTTTTTTTGGAATTGTGCCTACCGTTCACAATTATTATGAAAGACATGACGGCAGATTTTTTTTAATGCATTCAGATTGATAGAATGGAAAGCTTCACTATTCTGCCCATAAAATCTGATAAATAAGCATTCAAAAAGTACCAACAATACTCCATTTACATTTTGTGACTTGAATATAACTAAGTTAGTAGTGATATTGTTATTATAAACCCTAACACAGACAAACTATTTAGAGCGACACTGTGATCACTTCCGGGTATGCCTATGTTTACATCATCAAGTGGTCTGCTGCTCCTCCTGCAAGTTTATTGTAGATCATAAATCATGCCTCTCACCTGAAAAATAGATGGCTGAGAATATAATCCGACAAGTTGGGACACTTTGACAGCCATTTTGGATGTAGAACTGGCGAGGACGACAAGAAAAGCACTTGTTCCCCGAGTGTTTCGAAAAGCACCATGAAAAAATATGATACAGGTCACATATGTGCAAAAAAAATCATGCAGTGTGAACAAGGCCACTGTCTCTCACAAGTGCACACACACGCAGACACACACACTACTGTGTTGTAAGTACGATCAAAAAAATAAATGCCTTATACTTGTATAGTGCTTTTCTACCTTCAAGGTACTCAAAGCGCTTTGACACTATTTCCACATTCGCCCATTCATTCACACACTGATGGCGGGAGCTGCCATGCAAGGCGCTAACCATGACCCATCAGGAGCAAGGGTGAAGTGCTTGCTTCACCCTTCATGACTAGGTTGATTTTGTCGTGACCTCTACCAACCTAGTCACAACACAACGGACGTGACTAAGTTGGTAGAAGGTGGGGACTGAACCAGGAACCCTCAGGTTGCTGGCACGGCCACTCTCCCAACCGCGTCACGCTGTAAATCAAAAAGTTACTCACTAGTAATTCAGTGCTTGAGTTGTTTTTTCACTGAATACTTGCTCCTAGTCAATTATTTTGATGACTACTTTTTACTTTTACTTGAGTCACATTACACTAAATTAACAACATTTTTTGGCTACTCTACCCACTTCTGACTAGATCCAACAGAGGGACCTGCAAAGGCGTGCATTAATTGTAAAGCACATTACTGCCACATACAGGACTGGAGCAGAACCAGTCCATCCGTAGTAAGCTCATTATTTTCCAGTCAAGTGTGTCAGAAGGACATCTATCCAATCATCCATTTTCAGGGTTGCGGGGGGTGCTGGAGCCTATCTCAGCTGCATTCGGGTGGAAGGCGGGCTACACCCTGGACAAGTCGCCACCTCATCGCAGGGCCAACACAGATAGACAGACAACATTCACACTCACATTCACACACTACGGCCAATTTAGTGTTGCCAATCAGCCTATCCCCAGGTGCATGTCTTTGGAGGTGGGAGGAAGCCGGAGTACCCGGAGGGAAACCACGCAGTCCCGGGGAGAACATGCAAACTCCACACAGAAAGATCCCGAGCCCAGGATCAAACCCAGGACCTTTGTAATGTGAGGCACACAAACCAACCCCTGTCCACCGTGCTGCCCGTCAGAAGGACATGTGTATTTTTTCTGCCTTATTAAGGGTCTGTATTGCTCTTGTGTGCTCTATTGTTGTGTGAACGCTAAAGGGAGCACCTCTGCAGATTACAAAGGTACGCAAAGCTGTAATTCAAACAGAAGATAGAATTCCCTCCACCTCTGTGGCAGACGTTTTAATAGCGTCTATGTTACTGCTACTATGTTACATATTCTGCTTCATGGGATGCAGAAAGGCTCCAGTGTGAGAGAGCCTCTTGCTGGCAAATGCATAAACTGACAAGTTACATGTAAGTCACGTTTCCATCAGAAAATCAATAGATAAGAATAGTGACTCAAATGCAGAGGTTGACTTGAGTTGGACATTATATAGTCAATGCTGAATAGTTTTCTTGTCACTTAAATATTGTCAGCTCTTGGCTCAAAGACAAGCCCTCCAAGTTACAGCTATAAAAAGTATAGGACCTATGGGGTCAGAGAGAAGGACTCCTGGCGGGTCCATGTGGCTAATCTGACGGTTCATCCGAGCGGCTAATTGAGAGCTGAAAAAAGGCTGCAGAGACCTCTAAGTTATTTATTACTGCAGCAAAGATGGGCTTCCTCAGCAAATTTGTTATATGTTTGACTGCAGCAACATTGCGCTTTGGCCATTGCGTGCTAGTGATGTACTTTGGGCTGCATGATGAAATCAATATTAACAATTTATTACTTCAAAGACAGATTGCTGGCTTAGTCATAGGTTTCAGGGGTTAGTCAACCCACACCAGAGCTACAATTATCGTATTAACTCTTACCATCAGACACTATCGGATCTACATGCGCATACCTTGTAATGGTCAAATAATTATATAATTCTATGCAAGTGAAGTGGACCAGTACGGTTTAACACAATCCATTGCAACATGGCATTTAACTTTGATTAGTATGGGATTCAAAACTATTACGAAAACATGGCGTTTTTTAAAAATCTGTTATACAGTCACTTCCATGTTATCGCTGTTGACGTTCTGTGCTGGAATGTAGTTGTTTACATGTCAATACAGTAATATCAGATATTAGTCACTTAGAGTAAGTAGTTTAGTAGTACAAGTAGTAGTAAACAGAGAGTAGTAGTAGTTTAAATATATAGTTTAAATTGTTATAAAATTGAGGTACTAGGGTTGTACAGTTTACCGGTTCTAATAAAGTACAGCCGTAGTAATGAATTAAAAAAGGCATTATACTGCTTCTGACAAATACTGGTACTTTTTTCATTCATTGACATGACATGCCGTGATGACATTGTTGGTAATATGAACCGAGATGCATGTTTGTCAACACACACAGAGCACTTACAAGCAGAAACAGAGTAGAGACAGACTTTGAGTTTGAGTTTGTGTTTATTTCGAACATGCATGCATACAACATGATACATCGCAATTTCCAGTTTTTCTTTTTAACATGTTCGAAAAAGAGTAGGAAGAAGCAGAGCTTATTTAATCCTACCCCTTTTCCTTTACATAGCAGTTGCAAAAACTTTTGTTCACTTCCTGTTCTCAATTTATTCACAAAATACTCCATGACTAATAGCAATAACAATAATTAGTGAAGTAAGTTATATTTCATATGGTGAGATAAATAAGATTATCTAGAAAATGAATGGATGGATAAAATAAATTCAGAATGTTCATCATGGTCCTTCTTCTTTGTACTTTGTAAACATTTTAAGTTTGAAGAGTTACTTGAAGTGGATCATATTAGACTTAGACTTAGACTTAGACAAACTTTAATGATCCACAAGGGAAATTGTTCAACACAGTAGCTCAGTTACAATGATGGAAAGTGTAAGGATGGAAAGGACAATGCAGGTATAAATAAACTAAATATAGCGATATAAAATATAACATATATACGAATATACGAATATATACATAATATGTGTATAGTATATTATATATACAGATATATTATATTATGTCTATAACATATATACAATATATAACAATTACCATGTACAATATTACATACATGTGACAGCAGCAGCATAAAATAGAGAGTATATCCAGCAGAAAATAGAAAATAGACATTAATATCAAAGAGAAGTAGCTGACATAGAAGGTGTCAGGTAATAGGCAGATATCATCTATTGCTGTATGGCGAGTGATTATACAGCTGGATGGAGTGCGGAATGAAGGATTTCTTGAATCGAACACTGTGGGAACGAAGCTGAAGGAGCCTGTTGGAGTATGAACTCAGCTGTCCCTCAATTGTCAGGTGGAGTGGGTGGGCAGGATTGTCCATTATGGCCAGCAGTTTGTCCAGTGTCCTCCTGTCCCTCACTGACACAAACGCCTCCAACTGCGTGCCAATAGTTTGGCCGGCTTTCCGGATCAGTTTATCAATCCGGTTTGAGTCCCTTTTGCTGGTGCTGCTCCCCCAACAAACCACTGCAAAGTACAGGGCACTGGCCACAACAGACTGATAAAATATCTCCAACAGCTTGCTGCACACATTAAAGGACCTAAGCTTCCTCAGGAAAAAGAGTCTGCTCATGCCCTTCTTGTAAACAGCTTTGCAGTTGTCCTTCCAGTCCAGTCTGCTGTTCAAATGGATTCCCAGGTACTTGTACTGCTCCACTACTGTCACCTTCCGGCTCTGGATCTTGATGGGCTCCACCGGGGTCATTCTCTTCCTGAAGTTGATGACCAGCTCCTTGGTCTTGTCCACATTAAGGACCAGATGGTTTGCCTGAGACCACTTCACAAAGTCAGCGATCAGTCTCCTGTACTCCAATTCCTGTCCCTCTCTGATACACCCAACCACAGCAGAGTCGTCAGAGTATTTCTGCAGGTGGCAGTACCTGGAACTGTACTGGAAGTCTGAGGTGTACAGGGTAAACAGGAAATGAGACAGGATGGTCCCCTGTGGAGTACCTACACCACTGACCACAGTATCCGACAGGGAGCTCTCCAGTCGCACAAACTGGGGCCTGTCAGATAACTAATCAGTGATCCAGGAGACAATGGATGAACTGACACCCATCCTGAGCAACTTGTCACTCATCAGAATTGGCTGTATGGTGTTAAAGGCACTGGAGAAATCAAAGAACATGATCCTCACAGTGCCCTTCCCACCATCCAGGTGAGAGGGAGCATGATGCAGCAGGTAGATAACAGCATCATCCACTCCTACATGGGGCTGATATGCAAACTGTAGAGGATCCAGGGAAGGAGCCACCAGGGGTCTCAGCTGATCCAGCCCAAGTCTCTCGAGGACCTTCATGACCTGGGACGTCAGGGCAACAGGTCTGAAGTCGTTCAAGCCCGATGGGATGGGCTTCTTGGGCACCGGCACTAGGCAGGATGTTTTCCATAGTGCTGGTATCCGTTCTAACTTCAGACTCAGGTTGAAGATGAAGAGCAGGATCTCAGTTAGCTGAGCAGCACAAGTCTTCAGGACCCACGGGTTGACTCGGTCAGGGCCTGCTGACTTGGCTGGATTGACTCTCTCCAGCTGTTGTCTCACATGTCCAGGTGTCAGACACAGCGGGCTGGCTTTCTTAGTGGGGGGAAAAGAAACAGCGGTGGCAGGTAACAGAGAAGGAGTTTGTGTATTGATGTTCAGGAGAGGTGTGAGGACAGGAGTAGTGGGGGGAGGGCCAGTAAGGGGTGCATTGCTAAATTTATTGAAGAAGAAATTCAGCTCGTTGGCTCTATCTACACCCCCATCCAGCAGTTCGGCTTTGTTGTTGAAGCCTGTGATGGCTTTCATGCCTTTCCACACATCACAAGTGTTGTTTTGTTTGAGTTTAGCCTCTATCTTCCTCCTGTAGGCATCTTTCCCTTCTTTCAGCTGAACTTTAAGCTGCCACTGAATCCTCCTCAACTCGTCTCGATCACTGGATCTGAAGGCTAGCTTCTTTTTATTCAGCAGCACCTTTAGCTGGCTGGTGATCCAGGGCTTGTTATTTGGGTAACAATAGACAGTTTTTGTAGGGATGATGGAGTCCTCACAGAAATGAATGTTGTCTGTGATGCAGTCAATATCTGTCTCGTGAGGCTTACAGAGTAATTCCCAGTCTGTAGTCTCAAAGCAGTCCTGCAAGGCAATGCATGCCTCCTGGTTCCTCCTCTGCGCTGATTTTGTTGAGACGGGCTGCCTCCTCACAGCAGGAACATATTGAGGTGTTAAAAGCACCAGATTGTGATCAGACCGTTCCCTCATCTTTATACCGGCACGGCGTCCCCTGCGCTTTTTCCATAGTTCCACGGGAAGATCCGGCCGCGTTCCCATAGCGCTGGTAAGGAGAGCGCAAACAGCTCCTCGCGTGTGTAAACAAAAGGCCTGCTGCTCCGTTGATCAAAGCCAAACACGAAACGGCCCGAAAAGAAAAAGAAAAGTAACAAAAACACACAAAAGCGCCCAAGAACCATAATTAGTGGTTTATGGAAAAGGTAAGAGATAAAAAAAGCAAGAAAAGTTGAGAATAATATCAAAAATAAAGTAAAATGAAAGGAATTCAAAGGAGCTACTGTGGTATGCTGCCACTCTTTCAGGCGCACCAAAGACAACAGGATTATTAGTACATCCATCCATCCATTTTCTACCGCTTGTCCCTTTTGGGGTCACGGGGGGTGCTGGAGCCTATCTCAGCTGCATTCAGGCGCAAGGACAATTCGCCACCTCATCACAGTGCCAACACATTGTTTATTAGTACAATTAAACAATATTAGTACATAGTTTGATTTATTTGGTTAATCCATTCCATAATTTAATTCCACATACTGATATACTGAAGGTCTTAAGTGTTGTACATGCGTACAAATGTGTTAAATTACATTTACAGAAAAAGGAGAATGGACCTATTTTGGCTTTAAAACTAACGATAAAGGTAAAGCTATAAACACTGAAGCGCCGCTGTTTTAAAACATGGCTAGCTAGCGGCTAATGTCCCTCGACAGTGTTTTAGCTACAAACGTGTACTTCTAAATCACTATTCCTCACCTCCACGGTGTCAAATAAACTACTGTTCTTACAAATATCTCTGCAGGATGGGTAATAGCTAAACATGCTTTACTACACACCTTAGGAGGATAGAATACCTCACCACTAACAGGCTGCTAGCACTTCTGAATGTAAACAAATGGGTGGTTCTATACAAATATTGACTGTAACCATACCCAGTACAAGAGCCATATCTAGTCGACACTATAATCTTTACGTCAGTGGTCACCAAACCTTTCCAGCCCAAGATCCCTGGTTTCAGCCAAAAACCAAAGCAAGAGCTACCCCTGCGTCAACTATGTTCAGGGTGACACAAAAAAAGCGTTCATCACCTAAACTTGAATAACTTTTTAAATAGTTAATCAATTATTTTTATTTTTCAGATTTACCAAGAAGAATTAATGTTCTAAAAGTTTAAAAAAATTCAACTTCGAGATGCCATGGACTACTGAACAAAAGACATTTATAGTTGAGGCCTATTTTCGGCTGAATTCTATCCACGCGGCTCAATTGCAATTCAAAGAACGGTTTGGATATTGTGAATTTCCTGCCCACACAATGATCTACAGATGGGTCAACAAGTTCCGAACCCATGGGACTGTTAATAACCTCAATCGTAAAGATACTAACAGACAATCACACTCTGGACGACCGAAATCATCAAGGACACCACAGAACGTTGATGCAGTCAGAGACTCTGTTGTTCGCAGCCCATGGAAGTCTGTGCGTCGATGAAGTCAGGAGCTTAGAATGAACCGGGAGTCTGTGCGGAGAATTTTGATCACAGATCTAGACCTCTATCCTTACAGGATACAGATTAAACAAAAGCTTACACCTGCCGACATGAGGAAACGAGTGATCATGTGCCAGTGGTTTTGCGATAAGATTGACGCTGCGCCAGACTTCCTTGACAATGTCTGGTTTTCGGATGAGGCACATTTTCTGCTTTCAGGTCATGTGAACTCTAAGAACAACATCTTCTGGAGTAGCACCCCCCCCCCTGAGTACTGTCTGCAAAGGCCATTACACTCTGTCAAGTGCACTGCATGGGTCGCCATCTACAAACATGGCATCTTGGAGCATTCTGGTTCGAGGACGACAACGAGCGGTTTGTGACAATCAACACCGAGCGATATGTTCAGGTGCTTGGCAAATTCTGGACAGCATTTGGTCGACGAAGAGGGGTCGTCAGGGACCTCCAGTGGTTCCAGCAGGATGGTGCCACCCCCCACACCTCAAACGAATCATTGGCATGGCTACAGCATCGTTTCCCTGACCGACTGATCAGCGGCAGGTGTGACACGGAGTGGTCGCCACATTCACCGGACTTGAACGCCCCAGATTTTTATCTGTGGGATACCTTAAGGACAGGGTGTATGGCAACAACCCCCAGATTATCCCTGATCTGAAGGCAGCAATCACAGCAGCAATAAGAGCGATCCCAAGGGAAGAATGTGGGAGGGTCATCGAGAACTTTGCCCGCCGGATCCAAATGTGCTTGCAGCAACGGAGACCTCATTTAGAGCACATTTTTTAAAAGCCAGTTAAACAAAGAGTTTTTGTGGTACAGACTTGAAACTTTAGAGATGTTTGCTACATAGACTTAACCTAATGTAGCTGAATTTTTGTGTTAATCTAAATAACATTTTGGAAGTTATTCGATTTTTAATGATGAACGTTTTTTTTGTGTCACCCTTGCTTAGGCCACAGATGCCCATGTGCCACACTTTGGGCACCGCTGCTGGAGAAGCTAACTGTTTATAGCCACTATAGTCCTAGTCATACTTGCCAACCCTCCCGATTTTCCCGGGAGACTCCAGAATTTCAGTCCCCCTCCCAAAAATCTCCCGGGACAAACATTCTCCCGAATTTCTCCCGATTTCCACCCGGACATCAATATTGGGGGCGTGCCTTAAAGGCACTGCCTTTAACATCCTCTCTAACCTGAAACCTTCACCCCTTAACAGCCGCATGCTGTCCAAGCGTCCGCTTTTCCTCCATATAAACAGCGTACCGGCCCAGTCACATAATAATGTAGCGTTGGACGGATTTAACAATGATCTTTACTCGTAGATGTCAAGAAATGCTGACACGTTGTATGATCTATAAACTGGTATAGTGATAACGCAAGGCATACTTGGTCAACAGCCATACATGTCACACTGACGGTGGCCGTATAAACAACTTTAACACTGTTACTAATATACACCACACTGTGAATCCACACCAAAAAAGAATGACAAACACATTTTGAGAAAACATCCGCACCGTAACACAACATAAACACAACAGAACAAATACCCAGAATCCCTTACAGCACTAACTCTTCCGGGACGCTACAATAACATCTACGGCTTTTGGAGCTCAGTGCACAACTGCACACACAACAAGAAGGAGACGAAGCAGAAGAACGAAGAAGAGACATAGTGACGAAGAGTAAGAAGAAGAAATATGCTTGCAAGTTCCAAAATGATTGGAAAACATAATTTCATTTCATCCAGAAAAGCTCGAAGGGGAAGGGGTATGCTACCTGCACCTCAACCCCGCCCCCCCCCCCCCCCCCCCAAACCCGCTCCCGCAACCAAACCTCCCCCCCCCCATCTCCCGAATTCTGAGTTCTCAAGGTTGGCAAGTATGGTCCTAGTACCGTAGTATTTTTGTTCATGCTATGGCCACATATGGGACGCGAGTCACGTGGTTGTTGTCTTACGTCAGCACCAGAAGTAGTAAAATCAGCTGTTCACATGGCGGGTTTATATTGTTTGATAAAAGAGGGGCTGAACAGGAAGTCCTTATTTAGCTTCCGCCCTGTTTTATTATATATTACTGCCTTAGCACATGTCAATGTTTAGTTTTATATTCACAATAAACAACACAAAATCAGTACTTTGGAGCAATGTTCACAGACTCTAGAATTTGGCTTGTTGGCTTCCCGTCGCAGGCAAGCGATGATGGTCGTGGACTCGTGGTTGAGGGAAGAGTTGTTTGATGTTGGATGCTAGAAAATGACTGATGCATTGCAACAATCAGCCTTAATGCATTGTTACAGCTCGATGATTTTTGAGCATGCCATGCATTGTGTTTGCGATATGAGCAGCTATAGTATGTATGCGGCAGCGTTTGGGGGTGTGTGGCCTCGGTGTCAAGAGTCGCGGGATGAGATGTTAATAAGAGAGACACAGAGGCTTGCGGGCATGTTCAGGTGTTAAAATTCTTGTGTGGGGAGGCGGGGCCGGCGGACCGACAGCGAGGCGTGCCCCGCTGGGGCCGACTCCAAGATGGCGGCGAGGAGGCGTGGACGACAAGCGAGCAGCAGGGCGGGGCGCGCCGGGAGCGACGCCGCAATCGACGCCGCAATCGAGATGGACTGCAGGTGCGTGGATCGGGCAGCTGGGCACAATTAATTAATCTCCTTGAACTGTTTAAAAGAGTTGGAGAGCGACAAGCGTAGGCTGAGCGCGAGAGGCAGAGAGCCAGAGACAGACGACGGCGCGGCAGGCTGAAAAGCGTGCTGAAAAGCGACACGACCTGAGACTGAGGTTTGTTGAAAAATAAAATAAAATCAACCATGCTCGCAGCGATGTCTTTCCTGGGTGGTCCTGCGAACCCACCCGACAGCTTAAGACTGTCACAGCTCGCCTGATGGCGGGTCTGTTGGTCATTCTCCAATAGGGGGTGTCACATATTAATACTTTTTTTTTGTTCTAATATTTTCGCGATAAACCGGTAGGGTCCCAAAGATCGCTTGGTTGGCGACCCCTGCCATTACATCACAATTTTTAATTACATCAACTTCTATTTTAGTAGTTTTTTCCCTACTAAAAGAGAAGTTTCTCAGTATGTTTACTATGCTGGTGTAGTATAGTATAGTATAGTATGCATATATGTAGTATGTATGTATATATATGTAGTATATATAGTATATACTGCATGCAGCATAGTATGTCTACTATGCTATGCTACTGCTCAGTGGCCTTGTGGTTAGAGTGTCCGCCCTGAGACTGGAAGGTCGTGAGTTCAAACGCCGGCCGAGTCATACCAAAGACTATAAAAATGGGACCCATTACCTCCCTGCTTGGCACTCAGCATCAATGGTTGGAATTGGGGTTTAAATCACCAAAATGATTTCCGAGCGCGGCCACCGCTGCTGCTCACTGCTCCCCTCACCTCCTGTGTGGTCCCCTTTATTTTGAAAAGTATCATAAAGTATCAAAATTCATTTTGGTACCGGTACCAAAACATTGGTATCGGGAACACATTATGAAGGAATACATTTAAAAAATGCGCACTTAGACCTGCAGTGTAAACCTAGCGTAAAAATGTTTTTAGTTAGCTATTGAAGTTTTCTATCCATCCATCCATCCTTCCATCCATCTTCTTCCGCTTATCCAAGGTCGGGTCACAGGGGCAGCAGCCTAAGAAGGGAAGCCCAGACTTTCCTCTCCCGAGCCACTTCGTCCAGCTCTTCCCGGGGGATCCCGAGGCGTTCCCAGGCCAGCCGGGAGAGATAGTCTTCCCAACGTGTCCTGGGTCTTCCCCGTGGCCTCGTACCGGTCGGACGTGCCCTAAACACCTCCCTAGGGAGACGTTCAGGTGTCATCCTGACCAAGTGCCCGAACCACCTCATCTGGCTCTTCTCGATGTGGAGGAGCAGCGGCTTTACTTTGAGCTCCCCCCGGATGGCAGAGCTTCTCACCCTATCTCTAAGGGAGAGACCCGCCACCCGGCGGAGGAAACTTATTTCGGCCACTTGTACCCGTGATCTTGTCCTTTCGGTCATAACCCAAAGCTCATGACCATAGGTGAGGATGGGAACGTAGATCGACCGGTAAATTATTGAAGTGTTAAATAAAGTAAATTACCAATGCAATAGATAGTAAAAGATGTAGAGCAGCAGTGTTTATGGATCTAACGAAAGCATTTGACACAATTAATCACAATATTTCAATCAAAAAAATGAGAACGGTATGGCATCAGAGGGTTGGTCTTAAACTGAATTAGAAGTTACTTTACCAACAGGAAACAATACATGAAGCTAGGCCAGACCTGGGCATTCGGCGGCCCGCGGGCCACATCCGGCCCTTTGTGAGGCCAATCATAAATTACAAAATACATTTTAAAAATGATCTATGTCGAGTGTGCAATACAACAGTGCTGCTTTTGTTTTGAAAAGCGTTATTTGTATTACTTCCGTGTGGACGTATGCTCGTGTGTGATTGTGAGTGAATGTGAACAGCGGCAATCACAAATTACAAAATAAATTTTAAAAAAACATCTATGTCGTGCGTGCAGTACAACTGTGCTGCTTTTATTTTGAAAAGTGTTATTTATGGACGTATGTCCATGTGTAACCTGTGAGTGAAGGTGCACAGCGACAAGTGATGCCCGGTTACCCCCAAGATGTCAGCTCACGCTAAAAAAGGAAAAGTTGATGACGAATGGCGTGTTTTCAACCAGACATGGACTGCCAAGTATTTCTTTACAGAAATTAAAGGTAAAGCCGTGTGCTTAATTTGTGGTACACAGGTTGCTGTGTTTAAAGAATATAATTTGAATCGCCACTACACGACTAAGCACGAGGAAAAATACCGGAATCTGTCTGATGAAGATGAAGTTTCGTCATTTCTCACAAAATCGCCAGAAAAAGTAAGGCGTTTTCTGATGGAGAGTTTACTAAGGAGTGCTTATTGGACTCTGTTGTGCTGATATGCCCGGAGAAGAGGGGCGCATTTGAGAACGTGTCACTCTCCCGACGCACTGTAACGAGGCGGGTTGAAACCATCGCTGGAAACTTGGAGCTTCAGCTGAAGAACAGAACGGCCGACTTTGACTGTTTTTCGCTGGCTTTGGATGAGAGCTGCGATGTACGTGACACCGCCCAGCTGCTCATCTTCTTACGTGGGATAACTGCAGACTTTCAAATCACGGAGGAGCTGGCAGCCATGCAGTCAATTAAAGGGACAATCACAGGTAATGACTTGTTCATATAGGTAAATGCGTGTTTGGACATGTTAGGACTGAAATGGGACAAGCTAGCAGGTGTGACAACAGATGGTTGTCCAAATCTGACGGGAAAAAATGTTGGACTTTTAAAGAGGATGCAGGATAAAGTGACAGAAATTAACCCTGTGCAGAAATTGACATTTTTGCATTGTATTATACATCAGGAAGTGTTGTGTAAGACAGTGTTAAAAATAAAACCATCAAAAGCAATCTGCTTCTGTATAAAGTTAAGTTAGGTTAAATGAAATTATTATTATTATTATTATTCATTATTATTATTAATATTATTATTTATCTTATGGTATATAAAAAATAATATTGAGCAAAATTTAATTGAAATATTGTCGATGTGGCCCTCCAGCAGTGCTCGGGTTGCTCATGCGGCCCCCGGGAAAAATTAATTGCCCGCCCCTGAGCTAGGCGAACACACATCTACAACGTTAAATATATCCTGTGGTGTACCTCAGGGATCAATACTAGGACCAAAATTGTTCAATGATTATATAAATGACATTTGTAAAGTTACAAAAGATTTAAAGTTAGTAATATCCGCGGACAATACAACAGTGTTTTGTTTACACATAAGCTAATACAAATAATAACAGAAGAAATTAACAAATTCAAAAGATGGTTTGACAAAAGCAAACTATCCTTGTAGTAAAACTAAAATAATGCTATTTGATAACAGAAGGTCCAGTCAAACACAAATACAAATAGACAGAATATCAATTGAAACAGTAAATTAAACCAAATTTCTAGGTATAATGATTGATGATAAAGTTAACTGGAAATCTCATATAAAAAATATACAACATAAGGTAGCAAAAAACACGTCAATCATGAATAAAGCTAAACATGCATTGGACCAAAAATCACTCCTTATTCTCTAATGGTCGCTAGTGTTACCATATCTGAGTTATTGTGCAGAAATATAGGGAAATAACCACCGTGTTACAAAAAAGATCAGTTAGAATAATAAATAATGTTGGCTATAGAGGACATTCAAACCCTTTATTCATTGAATTGAAAATACTGAAATTCCACGACACAGATAATTTGCTAACAGCTAAACATTTGCACAAAGCAATCTGCTACCCAAGAATATACAACAATTCTTCTCAACAAAAAAGAGGCGAAATATAACCTTAGAGAAAACTGTAGTTTTAAACATTTGTATGCACTTAAGACCTTTAGTATATCAGTATGTGGAATTAAATTACGGAATGGACTAAGCAAAGAAATCAAACAATGTGCTAATATGATCCAATTTAAGAAACTCTTCACACTTAAAGTGTTTACAAAGTACAAAGAAGAAGAACCATGATAAACATTCTGAATTTATTCCATCATCCATTCATTTTCTAGACAATCTAATTTCTCTCACCATATGAAATATAACTTACTTCACTAATTATTAATACTTTATTTATTTTAATGTTATTACTTATGGAGTATACTATGAACAAATTGATAACAGGAAGTGAACAAAAGTGTTAGCAACTGCTATGTAAAGGAAATGTGGTAAGATTAAATAAGCTCTGCTTCTTCCTACTCCTTTTCGAACATGTTGAATAGAGAAACTGGAAATTGTGATGTATCATTTTGTATGCATGCATGTTCCAAATAAACTCAAACTCAAGTTTTAGATCTGTCACACAGATGTAAAAATATGCTAACCCTTGTAACCAAAAATGCAATATGGATAACTGGAAAAATCGATTCACATCCAAATTGCAATTATTTTTTTATTATGATCCTTGATTTATTTTTGTAAGCTGGTTTGTAAAAGTTTAAAAATGTATATGCCAAAAAATACATTGCAGAATCGGTTTGAAACAAGAAATGTGCTGAATGGAATTGTAATCAAATTGAACCCCGCAAAAATGATAATTTTACCTTCATGGAACTCTAGTTTTGGCGGCTAACATTATTGATAGATGTTTTTAATTGTCATTGTAAATAAAGCCAACAAAATTTAAAATACAACGAAAAAAGGGACCCATTAAAAGAATACCAAGCCAATAAATACTAAGAAAATAAGTTATATTAACACCCACACAACACACATGCATGCAAGCAAATAGTGCCTAAAAATATGGAGTGATCATAAAATAAGCCATTTCTGTATTGGAGAAAAAATTGCACTGCTGTGAGCAATTAGTGGTCAACTGGTTCTTCAATATTGCATCTTGTCTGTATGGCATTGCACTAAAAAAGGCACCAGAATTGTTGCTTTAAAAAAATAGACCAAAAAAAGCAAAGATGGCCATAAACTAAATATTGTTCGGCACATTTACAGTAAATCCGCATTGGCAGTACGCAACTCAGGATTAATGCAAGCTAAAACACACACGCATATACTGTTGTTTTTTCTAATATTCTGTTCTTATAGTTTTACTACTTGGGCAAATGTAGGATGCGACAGATAAAGCTAGAGAAAACAACATTTTACGCTAAAGAAGACCTATCCTGCTCACGTCAGGGTTTTTCAAATGATAAAGGAGCACAGTGGGGTACCATAGTAAATTTGTCTTAATAAATTACTCCACAAATCTGAAGTTGTGTACAATGTAATTTTACATCTTTCCCCTCATGCTTTTATTCCAGAGCCTTCTCTCCAACCATGTCTACTCTACCGTGTCCGTGGTTAAGGGTCGTCTCTAGCCCCTACCCCCTGCCACCACCCAGAGCGGCATGGAGACAGGCCCCATCAAGAGCTCACAGTATGTGCTAATACTTATCAGCAAACAGAGGGTCAGGAATAAATAGATATTGAATATAATTTGATGAATATTGAAGAAACTGGCATCCTCCATAAAGAAAAATATTTCTATTGCGGCCCTTCTCCGATTTAGATAAACAATTGTGAAAAATATCTGAAAAAACACTTTCTTGCTGCCATTTAGGGATGATACTCGAAACCGGTTTTCCCGGTTGATCGAAAAGAAAAGAACCGAGTCCTCGGACTCGAATTCCTTTTTGAGAACCGGTACCCGTTATCGAGACCACTATAGTAAAGAAAAAGAGTTAGTTCTTTATTCGAATCCCTCGGAACGAATCCCGTCCCGACCAGAAATGCCCCGTGAGACATCACAAGAAATGACGTCACATAGCTCAGTCACTAGGCGCAGATAGGGAAAGCAGGAAAAACAATGGACCAGAAAAAACGCTTCAAGGTGTAATAAAGTTCAAAACAAAAGGTATAATCCAATGAATAACTTTACTGAGAGATTTGAGCAGGGTACAAACACATGACGAACACTTTTATGACCAACCCATACTTGCCAACCCTCCCGGTTTTACCGGGAGACTCCCGGAATTCAGCGCCTCTCCCGATAAACTCCCGGAAGAAATTTTCTCCCGATAAACTCCCGGAATTCAGCCGGAGCTGGAGGCCACGCCCCCTCCAGCTCCATGCGGACCTGAGTGGGGACAGCGGCGACAGTCTGTTTTCACGTCCGCTTTCCCACGATATAAACAGTGTGCCTGCCCAATGACGTTATAACTGTAGAATGATCGAGGGCGAGTTCTTGGTTTCTTATGTGGGTTTATTGTTAAAAGTTTCATTAACGTCCTCCCAGCGCGGTAACAACACACAACAACAGCAGTCACGTTTTCGTCTACCGTAAAGCAGTTCGTCTGCCGTAAACAGCAATGTTGTGACACTCTTAAACAGGACAATACTGCCATCTACTGGATAGCCTCCGGAACACTGAAATTCTAGTATTTATTTTATTTATATGTATAATAAAATAAATATATATATATATATATATATATATATATATATATATATATATATATATATATATATATATATATATATATATATATATATATATATATATATATAGCTAGAATTCACTGAAAGTCAAGTATTTCATACATATATATATATATATATATATATATATATATATATATATATATATATATATATATGAAATACTCGAGTTGGTCAATTCTAGCTGTAAATATACCCCTCCCCTCTTAACCACGCCCCCAACCACGCCCCCTCCCCCAACCCTGCCCCACACCCAACCACGCCCCACCCTACCCCCACCCCCCACCTCCCGGAATCGGAGGTCTCAAGGTTGGCAAGTATGGACCAACCGGAAACATAGCAACCAGGCTAGCAACACACCTCCTTTGCGGCAGCTGTCGCAACGTTCTTAACGCAACCGCAGCACATACAACATATATGACATGATCTCCCTTTTTTAACTTTTGTTTTTCTTTCCTTGTAAACAAAACAAAATCACACTGTATATGTGTTGTCTGTCTAATTATAAATAATGCAGACGAGGCGTGTTGGCTGAGTTCTTGACGTTAACTTTCACAGCGTGCTCATAACCTCATTCTTAGCTGCCGGGTGACGACATGCAGCAACACTTTCCGGGGCTACCGCGCATGCTCGTCACTTCCGTTGCATGCTGGGTAGTGTAGTTGTTATATTCCGTAGCCTAGCTCATAACATCACATCTTTCCCCCTGTAAGTGTTGTTGAAACTTACACTTAATATTTTTGTTTTAAGGGTTAATATTTTTAGTTGAAAATTATTACAGTTGTGAATTCATGTTACATTTTTTGTAAATAAGACACATTTTGTTTACTACGGGTGAGGGCCGACATCCGGGCAACTGAGGTACATACGGGTTCTTCGAGCCATAGCAACCAGACTGGCGTTGAAAACAAACCGTTGCCATTACTTTTTAACCTGTCGACCTACGCTGGTTAAACCCGTCATTCTGCCTCCAAAATGCCGAAAAACTGTGTTGTTTTTGGTTGTGCTAACCACAACTGGAAACAGGGAAAACAAAGGTTGTATTTTGTTCTGCCAAAGCGTGATAAAAGCCCACAGAGACGAGAGAAATGGCTCGCAGCCGAAGTCGGGGCCGGTGGCAACAAGAGCCGCCTCACGCTGTCTATGTCGGTGGCGGTCGAGTTCAGCGTCTACTTGGGGGACTTCATCGAACACTACGCCCAGTTGGGTCGCAGCAACCCGGGCATGGTGCAGGATGAGCCGCGGCGGGCCCTGAAAAGCGAGTTCCTAGTGCGGGAGAATCGGAAGTACTACATGGACCTGAAAGAGAACCAGCGGGGACGGTTCTTGAGGATCCGGCAGACCGTGAACAGGGGGACCGGCTTGGGGTCAGACCATCGCGCTCCCAGCGCAGGGACTTATCGAGTTCCGCGACGCTTTGGCCAAACTTATTGACGATTACGGCGTGGACGAGGAGCCCGTGGAGCTGCCGGAGGGCTCGTCGATGACTGTGGACAACAAGCGCTTCTTCTTCGACGTGGGCTCCAACAAGTACAGCGTGTTCACACAAAGTTGTTGATAACTTCCGCGTCTCTTTCTTAGTAGCGCGCAGGCTAAGCTAACTAGCAAGCTAAGCTAAGCCTGAGAAGCTTTAAAGTTCACTGAGACGAGTCTGACGCAAATAATACATTTTCGTTTTTTCACACGATATGCGAATAAGTAAAAATGCGTAAATGAAGGATTTAACGCCGACTTCCAAGCCACAACGCTCGTTAAATGCTTTTTCTGTCAATGCTGTGTTCGCTGTGAGCTGGTTGGTTTTTAACGAATTCCCGGTTGCTAGGGGATTGGTAGGCGGAAGTGACGTAGGTCCGCCCTCACCCATAAACAGGCAATTTATTTCCTTTGTTGAACCGATATTCTCGCGAGGTTTTGGTTTAGTATAAGAGGTTGCGAGACCTGCATTCGCCCAGACATGCAAAAGACTTTGATCGAGCCATCAGCAGCAGCAAGAACATTTAGCTAGCTGAACAAGGTATTTGTCATATTGTGTCGAATTGTTCTGTATATTTGTAAAGTACATTGGTTTAATTATTGTACGCTCATTTAGTATGCACAAGACTGAAATATTTGCTGCCCAAGAACCTCTGAAGTGGCAGGTGGCCACGAGGTAGCTATTTTGTTTAGCACTTTATTTGCCTGTGACTGAACTATGTCTAAAGCATTGTATTTCATGTCTTGTCCTGTAGTTTTCACGGCATAAACCCAAGTAAAGAGCCTGTCTTTAAGAAGCCGTGCCTGTGTTGTAATTTCGGAGCCACACCCCCTATAAAGAAATAATGTTGACTCAATAAAATGTATTTCTTTTTTTAGCTTTAACTTTTCATTTTTTAGCATTGTAACCACATTTGCAAACAACTTTTCTCTTCATAGAATTTTCTTTCAATAAAGAAATAAAGTGCAAAAATGTCAAAGCATCATAACAAACAGTTATGTCAAATAGCAGCAGAAGTGCACTTTTTGGAGAGCTGTATTATTTTCAGTTTTGTGCCCAAGGGACTGATTTTATTTAACACTATATTATTATTTATACACCTATAGTGATCACAGAGACCGGTTGTTTTTGTGTTACTGTATGTATTTGTTTTTCTGAAAAATCCTACTTAATATACTTTGGGTAACAACAGTTGTTTTTTTTGTTTGTTTTTTTTAGGGGGGTAACAGTCATTATTTATTTATTAGATTTTATTTATTTCTTATATAATAAAAGTGAGCTTTTGTTAAACCAAATATTGTGTTTTTTTTCCATATACGACAACCTATCTGGACTCGATAAGAGAATCAATAAGGAATCGGTTCGATAAGAGGATTCGATAATAGGCTCGAACTCGATAATTTCTTATCAAACATCATCCCTACTGCCATTATCAAGAAAACGCAACTAACAGCCCTGAACAGCAAGGTACTAAACACAGACTTCCTATAGTTGTGACGTAAATAATTCGGAAGTAGTCTTATGAAGTTCTTGTATACCCAACCGTTTACGAGACTTAGGAGCGGCATACAAATCAAAACAGGGTTCACTTAAAAACACACAGATAAGTCCACATCATGTAGAACAGAGTCCGGAAGAAGATCCCCCTTTGACTTGCCGTTGGTTTGCCGATGGACTGACTCCCACATTACTTAATACTTTAACAATTCAATAATTGAACCCACTTGACATCCATTGCAGCTAATCACCCCGGAAGGGGGTTCCCTACATCTGCCGTCCCTTCTCAAGATTTCTTCTTTTTAGTTTTTCCTTGCCTGGATGTGGGTTTATATCAGGGGATGTTGTTGTAAGTTTGTGAAACCCTTCGAGACAATTGTGTTTAAGGGCTATAAAAGTCAAGTTTGATTGATTGATTGATTGAGGAGATCGGGCTGCTTTAACTTTCGACGTGCCCTCATTGTACATGAAAATGTGATCACTTCTTGCGTCACGTTGAGATAATCAGAGGGCTGAGCTGACAAGATAGAATGTTTGCCTGCTGCGTTCAACCTAAATGCAGAGATAAGAATATAGCTTAGCCATGCACACACACCCACCCGCATGATGAACTGTCACCTATAGAAGGGTGGAGGGACCAGGCCCATTATGGCAAAGAAGGGTTCAAATGTGCACATGTACTGTTGTAGTCTCCAGCACTGGACAAATAAAGTGGCAATGATGCTTTGATTAAGATGCAATTAGACTTAGACTTACACTTCCTTTTTATTGTCATTCAAATTTGAACTTTACAGCACAGATAAGAACGAAATTTTGTTACATAAGCTCATGGTAGTGCAGGATAAAAATAGCAATAAGGTGCATATATAAATAAATAAATATATATAAATAATATATAAATATATATATAAAATAAATAAATATATATAAATAAATAGAGAACTGTACAGATAAATACATTGCACTTTTTCACATGCGTCCACGTTTATGGATGTATGTTATATTGTCTTTTTTATTCCAGCGAGTTAATCCATTGCAGCTTGTAGACAACTTTTCTCAGGAAAGTCATTTACAGTAAGTGTTCTTCAATATTTTCCCCCCTAGTAAGACTTACACAGCCTCCCATCTCACTCTCCTGGTGAACATTGTAAATTATTTAGTTTTTCCTCACTCTTTCTAAATTGACCCCATCCATCTCCCGTGCCAACACTCACCAGGGCTGGTGGTGCTCTGCAGGCTGCCCCTCTTGCGAAAAGGAGATTTGGGCATCCCTGAACCGCTGCCGCCGGAGAAAGATGCTGACATCTTATAGCCTGGGCTCTTAGGTCTGGTGGAGCAAAGCCAGTGAGGTGAAGCAGCTGCCACGTTGGAGCAATGTCTCACATTGGGGCAGGGGGGGCGGCAAGACCCGCGCAAGGCCGTCACAAGCTCCTCTGCAGAGATGGCTCCTCCTCCTCCCAAACAGCCGCACGTCAGGTGCAACGCTGCGCAGTGACTCGCTGAACGCAAGGATTGCCCGACTCCATCCGAGGACCATCCTCCTTTGTTACCCTGGCAACCGGAGTTTAAAGCTTCCAGCGGCTAACGTAAAGGGAACTAGCCACATGAGGAGGACACTATGGATGACACGCCACAAGTCCGGCTACAACACAGCAGCTAAGCAGAAAAGGTGAGTGACGGACAAAAGTTTTTCCCCTGGTCTAAAAATAGCACATGGTCTAAAAATAGCACATAGCTACAGATAAGCGCTTTCAACAAAGGAACCAGACTACAAAAAGGCAAAAAAAAAAAAGAAATGGTAAGCAGAAATAGAATTCACAAGCTTAGTAAATCACTTCCAAATGTTCTTTTGGAAAGTTCGAAAAGCTCTCTTGACACGGACCCACCTGCTGTCAACGATTATTAATACGGTAGTGACAAGCAAGGTCAACAATGTAACACATGACAAGCACAGTGTAGACTTGCTCTTATTGTCTCCAACAACTTTTAAAGACTAACCTGACAAAAATACACATCAAACATGCACCACTCATCATAATAACTATGATATTTCTGAATCTAAGTCTGTGAGCATCAACTGATGAAGCCTGCTCAGATGAGAGGCGAAACATCTTCTGAACAGTCCAGTTGCGATCGATTGAATGCCCTGAGAATACGATGACCTGGTTGAATGAGAACATCCATAAGCAATCATTATTATTATTATTTTACAACAGATTAGGCTTGTTCTTAGGGGGAAAACACATGTAAAAACTTGTATTTTCCAAAGTGACTTGCTTTAACAGGCACAGAAACAAGAAGCAATACCAAGATCACCACCTGGTGGTGAGAATGACTGCCGTGCATGGGACCATAGTGGAAGATCTTTTAACTATTGATGGCAAGATCTGCTTGCTACTGGATGTCCTTTTTATATTTTTAAAAACAAAAATTAAGTCAGTGACATGGCTTTATATAATAAGAAAGCAATTTTGCTCCCTGTATAACCACCCCCGTCTGTACATACACATGGTGCATACATTAATTCTTATATAATATATAAATTAAATACTTCTTGGGTCCCCTCAGGGAATTTAAGGTTCCAGTAGCAGCAAAATTGTATGAATTATACAAGACAGTAATAATAGCAATGGAATACAACTAGAAAAAAAAAAGAGTCGGAATAAAAATAGCTGTGAAAATAATAACAAAAATACAACCCAAAAAAAATAATTATTGCACAATATCTATTTTAAAAATCTTCATATCTATATATACAGAATACAAAAATATATTATCATCTATCTTAAATATTTAATCAGTGATACCATCATTGATTTATCACTAACATAGAAATTATTTTACATAAAAAGAGACTATTTCTGATGCTAAAAAAAGCCACCTACAAATTTCACAACATAAAAAAACCCCTAACAATTATTACTATAGCCATTCTAATGGAAACACGACTAACAAGGGACAAAACCATGTTCCTTACCGAGGTGAACATGCTGAGTTACAACAAAGTTGAACGTAAAAAAGGAAAACAATTAAATGTCTGCAGCCTTTTAAAGAAAATGTGACCAACTACTTCGCAAGAATGCGATATGAACCAAAGTCTATGTCAAACACAGCTAGAGGCTACCTTGTAACAGGACGTGCACCGATAGATGTGACTTATTTCCTTCTTCCTGCTGCGGTTTTGGACAAGCTTTGTGTCGGCCCAGCCTCTAGCCGAAAATTAGATCACTGTGCATATCACCCCTTGACATACACTTGGGGTCCAAGTGTATGTTGGGTAAAATCGTCATCAACTGTCCATCCACGGGAATTATCAGTCACTTGTAAACAGAGAGACTGTGGTAAGACAGATGGTGAGCATTTACTCAAAGTTAACATGAGTGAAATTACTTATAGTAGACATAAAAGTGGAGCAGCAAAGTGCAAGGAAAAACAAAAATGAGAACAAGGAAAAGCCAAATTACAAAAACTGGACACATATTTTGTTAATCAGATTCAGGACCACCAAATGCTCCAATGCTGCCAACATCAGGAAGCCACATTTTCAGGTAACAATTAAATTCTAACAACTACTGTACTACACTATAACAGGGTTTCCGCGAGGGATTGCAGAGCATTAAAAGTCATTAAATGGATTTTGTGAAAATTAAGGCCTTAAATGGCATTACAATCAATATCCAGAGGTATTTAAAAATGTAAACAATTGTAGAACTAGGTCGATAGTAGTAAGTCAATCAATCAATCATTGCTACGTCTATTTGTGTGTTTATTTTCTTAGGCTGCGGCTTTCAAACTGGATACAAGAGGTCTTGTAAGGTCCGGTCCGAAAGCGTGAAAAGCGCTGCCTCAATACGGCAAAATGAAACGGCTGTGGGGGCCCAAACTTTGGTCACTGTAGGTGTGTAATCCTTAACAGTGACACCATGTCATGTCAATGAGGAAGTTGTTTCATACACGACTACTTTTTTTCAGCTTTGTCCAGTTCAACACACATGAGCTAACTTGGCTTACTTTAGCAGGTCTGGTGACGCACCTCAAGTGACCTCTGGTGGCTTAGGATGGACAAACGAGTCAATTCTCACAACTCTTTTATTCACTGACATTCCCACGGTAAATTAGTTAGATTTCCTTCAGCTGCCTGACACTTTATACATAACTGGCTATCTACTGTACCCATTGAACAACTGATCGTAAAATACAAACTATTCAAGATGTAAATTGACTCGGCTTATTTTTAATGCATCTAAGGATGCAAATATTATTCTATGATGTGTTTTCTTCTAATATGTTTAAATCAGTCATCCATTTCCAAGCACATGCATCATTAGCATTCTTAGTATGATGTTAATTTATTATTCCATAAAACCCTTTTAACTATTTTTTTTTAATTGTATCCTAATTAAAATAGGTATCCTTTGTGGCTACTATAAGGCATGTTTTCAGAAAATATGCATTATTACAGCATGTTTTAAAGAGACCCATCCATCCATCCATCCATCCATCCATCTTCTTCCGCTTATCCGAGGTCGGGTCGCGGGGCAGCAGCTTATTTGGAGGGCTTTTGAGGGTGAAATAGAGGGGCTTCCATTGACTTCGCTGTTAGTATTAGAATCAGAATCAGAGAAATCAAAATATTCAGTCTAAGCCTGGGCCCCTGGAGAGAGGGTCCAAAATGAGGCCAAGGTAAAAAAAATTCTCAGTGATCCTGTTCTGTCTACCCGTAATGTTTGCCTACTCTTGTTTGGGATTTTGCTATTGTTTATTTACAACTTAAAATGTATAAAAAAGAAAAACATATGTGTTCTTGTCTTACATAAGGATAGTGAATGATAGGCAGATCCCCTTTATTAATTTTTCTGTGCTGTGGCGTAAGTGATAAAATAAATACATGTCGGGCAAAATGGGATTGATTGATTGATTGATTGATTGATTGATTGATTGAGACTTTTATTAGTAGGTTGCACAGTGAAGTACATATTCCGTACAATTGACCACTAAATGGTAACACCCGAATAAGTTTTTCAACTTGTTTAAGTCGGGGTCCACTTAAATTGATTCATGATACAGATATATACTATCATAAACTTAAAATTTCAGCAAAAGTGGTTGGCTGGCTAACTTTTCAAAACCTGGTTAAAGCTTGTTGATGGTTAACCCCATAAGGCATGTGTATGTTGTAAAATGATGTTAGGATGAGCTTTATTATTTGGGGCCTTGCTCCGCCACTGGAAATGGCAGTATGCCTAACGGCCACAAAATTACGTACACCTGCACATACAAATTAAATTCTTAATGCGGGTTCGACCCACCAAAGCTTACTCAGGAGAGCTCCCTTAATTAAAACAAAATCATAACATTTATTATAGCTGTCCGATTGTTTCTACATAACGAAATACTGCCATAATTTTTTTATTTTAGTTATCTGAAGTAATACCTACCAACAGCTCTCAGCCAGACTACTTAATACTAAGGGTGTAACGGTACACAAAAATTTTGGTTCGGTACGTACCTCGGTTTAGAGGTCACGGTTCGGTTCATTTTCGGTACAGTAAGAAAACAACAAAATATGAATTTTTTGGTTATTTATTTACCAAATTTGTAAACAATGGCTTTATCCTTTTAACATTGGGAACACTATAATAATTCTTCCCAAAAATAGAAATAGCTCTGTGTGTGATGGATGTGAGCCACCACTAGGCTGATCAGTGCAACAGCAGGCAGTCATGAATGCTAAGCATAACAATAACATACATATACACACAGGGTCCATTGCCAGGGTTAATGTGGTCAACATATATAAAATAAAAACTAAATAAGATAAGGCTCAGAATGGTTTCTTAACAAAACCTTTCTACATATAAAGTGCTTTTTTTGATTGATTGATTGAGACTTTTATTAGTAGATTGCCCAGTACAGTACATATTCCGTACAATTGACCACTAAATCGTAACACCCGAATAAGTTTTTCAACTTGTTTAAGTCGGGGTCCACGTTAATCAACATTAAACTGCCTCAAGTTGTTGCTCAGATTAAATAAAATGACAAAACTTTTCTTCTACATATAAAAAGTGAAGCATTAGAGAATTTCAAGTCAACTCAGCCTCAGATTAACCCCCCCCCCCCACCCCCCACCCCCACCCCCCGGCCTTCAACCATGGTGACTTTCACTCAATCTTCATGTTTTTTTTTCAAATATTGTAAGTTGTATGTTGTAAGTTGTGTGTACTAAGTTATGTTTCCAACATTGAGTCTTGTGTAATATGCATATAAATTACTGTATGGTGTATACATAGATGGGCTTGTTTGTGGTATACTTTGTCTCTTTAATAATTGCAGAATTCCACCCTGCACATTTATGCAGAATTGTCTTTCCTGTGTTACTTATTTAATTCTTCTTCGAATTAGTATGTATTCCAATGTGTCTGTTTGTAGCAAAGTAATTTTCTGCAAAGGATCAATAAAGTAGTGGTTGTTTGATACACCAAAAAACGTTTAGACACACACATATTTTTTAAAAAAACACCCATTTTGTTGCTAACGTGGGTTTTAAAACAATAATACCGGAAACGTGTTGACTTACCACCTGCCATATTTGCAGATGTAGCTCACCGAAACCGGAAGTTGACTTTCAAAATAGGGTTGCCACCTTTCAGGACTGGAAACAAGGAACACACCTCACGGCGCCACGGCGAAACTGCACGGCCGAAAGAAATTTGAGGGTTTGGCTCCCCCAAACTCTGAAATGCATAGAAACATGTGTATGTTGTATATGAAAAAACTAAATGCTTTGATTTAATTGACATTATTTCACACGTCATATTAGCCTCTGCGCCCTGGCCCCTGGGGTCACTTGGTGGTCAGAAAGGAAGAGTAAGTCAAGAAAGCATTTATCCATCCATCCATCCATTTTCTACCGCTTGTCCCTTTCGGGGTCGCGGGGGGTGCTGGAGCCTATCTCAGCTGCATTCCGGCGGAAGGCGGGGTACACCCTTGACAAGTCGCCACCTCATCACAGGGCCAACACAGATAGACAGACAACATTCACACTCACATTCACACATTAGGGTCAATTTAGTGTTGCCAATCAACCTATCAGTCATACTTAAAGTTTAAAGTGCTTTATTAGCAATGAACATTGCTAAAGTGCTGTAAATTAAACAGGTTTGCAGTTTAACACCCAAAAAACTAAATGAAACACTTGAATTTTAGATAAATTATTACGTCCATGTATCGTAACTAGCCTGAACTTGAGCATATAGGCATGCCTACTGTATGCTATACATATAAAGTGCTGTAAATTAAACAAAGCCTGTCTGGGGACACCTTTACTGAAAGAGGACAATACTTAAAAGAAATTTAAGTATATAAAGTGCTGTAAATGTAACGTTTGGGGACACTCTTATTTTAAGAGGAAACAAATGAAACACTTGTGTGTATACATGTTACAGGCTGAATAGACTGAACTTGAGTATATACTGTATTATATACATATCAAGTGCTGTAACAAAGCCTGTCTGGGGACACTTTAAGAGAACTATAGTAAAATGAAACACTTTCTTGTCCATCCATCCATCCATCCATCTTCTTCCGCATATCCGAGGTCGGGTCGCGGGGGCAGCAGCCTAAGCAGGGAAGCCCAGACTTCCCTCTCCCCAGCCACTTCGTCCAGCTCTTCCCGGGGGATCCCGAGGCGTTCCCAGGCCAGCCGGGAGAGATAGTTTTCCCAAAGTGTCCTGGGTCTTCCCCGTGGCCTCCTACCGGTCGGACTTGCCCTAAACACCTCCCTAGGGTGGCGTTCGGGTGGCATCCTGACCAGATGCCCGAACCATCTCATCTGGCTCCTCTCGATGTGGAGGAGCAGAGGCTTTACCTCCTCCCGGAGGACAGAGCTTCTCACCCTATCTCTAAGGGAGAGCCCCGCCACCCGGCGGAGGAAACTCATTTCCGCCGCTTGTACCCGTGATTTTATCCTTTCGGTCATAACCCAAAGCTCATGACCATAGGTGAGGATGAGAACGTAGATCGACCGGTAAATTGAGAGCTCTGCCTTCCGGCTCAGCTCCTTCTTCATCACAACAGATCGATACAGCGTCCGCATTACTGAAGACGCTGCACCGATCCGCCTGTCGATCTCACGATCCACTCTTCCCTCACTCGTGAACAAGACTCCGAGGTACTTGAACTCCTCCACTTGGGGCAAGATCTCCTCCCCATGGCACTCCACCCTTTCCCGGGCGAGAACCATGGACTCGGACTTGGAGGTGCTGATTCCCATCCCAGTCGCTTCACACTCGGCTGTGAACCGATCCAGTGAGAGCTGAAGATCTTGGCCAGATGAAGCCATCAGAACCACATCATCTGCAAAAAGCAGAGACCCAATCCTGCAGCCACTAAACCAGATAACCTCAACACCTTGACTGCGCCTAGAAATTATGTCCATGTGTGTATATGTGTGCATATGTATATGTATGTAGGTGTATATATGTGTGTGTGTCTGTGTGTGTATGTGTATATGCATGCATGTGTGTATGTGTATGTATGTGTATATGCATGCATGTGTGTATGTGTATGTATGTGTGTATGTATGTGTGTATGTATGTGTAGGTGTGTGTATGGGTGTGGATGTCCGGTGGATCGATTGGCCTGTATGTGGATGAGTTGGGGTAGGTGGGTTGGCGGCCTCTGTGGTAGCTGGGGGTGTGCGTTGTTGTGGTTTACGGGGTAGGTCGCTTTTTTTTGTTTCAGGTTTCGGCGGCCGCGGGTGTTTGTACTGCGGACGGGCGGTGGTGGTGATGGTTGCTGTGGTACTGCCGGCGGTTGGCGTCGCTGTGTTGGGTTGGAGTGGTTGGGGGACTGTGGCTGGTATCTGTGCGCTTGTGGGGTTGTGGGGGCTGGCTGGCGTTGGCTTGACGGCTGGTTTGGGGGCTGGCGTGCGGACGGGGTGCATTGACTTCTTCCCCAGTTGGGGGGCACCATCCCCTGGCCGGAACTCGTATGGGTGCGTTGCTGTGTGGATGGCCGGGTTGCGGTGTTTGCATTGGGCATGGGGCTGTGCAGTTTTTCTGCGTTTGGTTGCTGGTATGGGCTCTGCGGGGTTGGGTTGGGGCGGGCGGGGGCTGGCTTTGTTTGGCGGGGGGTGGGCTCGCGTGACGTCACGCTAAAGTGGTCTGGTGTGGGTCACGGGCCGTGGGGGGGGCGGCTTCCTGGCCGTAGTTCCTGGTTGTCGGCCGCATGGACTGGGGGGGATGTCCGGGCCCTCTACTCCTCCTACTTATAGCACACACAGTCACACAAATATAGGACTTTGGGGGATTGTCCTGCGGGGAGGCATGGCGGGGGGTTGAGGATGCCTCCTATGGGGCTCCGGTCCTCCTGTCTTGACCCCTGCTCGTCCATCCCTCAATCTTAGCTGCATATTAGACACTTAGGATTTGGAGGGCTCGGCTTGGTTGGGACCCACCAAGACCTTGATGTCCCCCAATTTTAATCGCATTATTAGTTCCCACAAGCATACATATCTCACTCACGCTACAGTACACGCATCAATAGGGACTGGAGGTCGGCTGTAATGGCTGACCTCCTAATTTTAACTACACAGTAGACACTCTGGGGGCCTTGTACACATGCATGTGGGGGGGTTGGGGTTCGGCGCACCCCTCATTGCCTCGTCGGCCGGCGCGGATTCCGGGGACTGCGTTCTGGTGGCCTGCCGGGCTTTTATTAATTTATTATTATTATTATTATTATTTTTTTTTTTTAATGTGTATATGTATGTATGTATATATATATATATATATATATGTGTGTATGTGTTTATGTATGTATGTGTATGTGTATATGTATATGTATGTATGTGTATGTATATATGTATATATATATATTTATTTATTTATTTTTTATTTTATTTTTTTTAAAATATTTTTTATTATTTACTTACTTTATTTTATTTTATTTAATTATTTGTATTAGTTATTTTTGATTTAATTTGTATTTCATTTTATTATTTTTTTTTTTTTTAATTTTATTTTTTTTTTTTAAATTATTGTTATTTTTGTTTAATGTTATTATTTATTTGTGTGTGGCGTCGCGCGGGTCTCGCTTCCTGTTGGGTGGGGTCCGTGCCCGTGTGGCCCGACCTTGCGCTGTGGGGCTCTGTTGGCGACTTGATGTGGTGGCGGCGCGGCGCCCGTGTCTGGTCTGGATACTGTGTCTCGGTTGTTTGGGCGGTGGTGTGTTTGTGCGGGTTTGGGTTGGGGTGGTGGGGTCTTTTGGCGGGGGGGGGGGGGGTATTGGTGTCTCTTGTTTGCGTGTTGGCGTTAGGGCTTGCTGGCGGGCTGGCGCTGGCTGGTATCTGTGATCCTGTTGGCGTGTGGTTGCCGGTCGCGGTTTTTTTTTTTTTTTTTTGATCGCTTTGATTTGATTGGGTGGTGCTGGCTGTCTGGGGGTGTTGTGGCTGCTGTTTCTGCTGCCGTTTGTTTGTGGTGTGGGCGCCCGTGGCTGCTGGGTCTGGTGCAGGGGGGTGGCTGATGTTGTGACTGGTGGCAGCGCGTGCGCGTGGTGGTTGTCGGGGCTGACAAACTGTGTATATGTATGTGTGTGTGTGTATGTATGTATGTATGTATGTATGTATGTATGTATGTATGTATGTATGTATGTATGTATGTATGTATATATATGTGTATGTGTATGCATGTGTATGTGTGTGTACGTGTACATGTGTATGTTTATGTGTATGTATATATATATGTATGTAAATTTCTGGGGGTACGTTCTGGGCCTGCCTGTCGGGTGGGGTTCGGCGCCTCAGGCTACTGCATCCGGACTGCGTGTCTGGAGCTCCTGGGTCCCGCCGTCCATCCCTTCCGGGTGCCCGTCTTGGTTGGGGCCTGCTGGGTCTGGTCCCTGCGTCTACTGTGGTGGCTTGGTGCTGCAGGGTATTCCGAGGTGCTGCGAGTCGGCCAGTTGTTGGGGTAGCGACCTTGTGTGTCAGCATGTCTGTGATCTTCTTTTAATTCTTTTTTTATTTATTTATTTTTTATTTTATTTTTTTTATTTTTTTATAAATAGATTTAATTATTTATTTATTTTTTTTTCCTTTTTTTTTTTTTTTTAAAATATATTTTATTATTATTATTATTATTATTATGTATTTATTTATTTTATTTATTTATCCCCTACCTCAGGGGGGGGACTCGGCGGGGCGGTTGCTGGTTGTTCCATCTCCATCGTTGGGGTCCCTGCGGGTGGGGTGGGTGGTTCCTGTGGCCCCGTGCTGGGTTGTCCTGTGGCGGCCGGCTTGGGTGGGGTGGCCGTGGGCTGGCCTCGCCGCGCTCTCCGGGGGCGGGGGGGGGGGGGGGGGGGGGGCTCGTGGGGGCCCTGTTGCCGGTGGGGCGGGGGCGGTCTTCCCGTCCGGTTGCGGGGGGTCTCCGGGCCCCTCGGGCGGGGCATCCCGCCTTTCTGTCCGTGTGGGGTGTGGTCTCTCGCTGGCTTGGGGTCTGGCTGCCCCCTGTTTTTCTCGTGCCTTGTCCTCTGCCGGGTGCGTCTGTCTGAGGCCTGCTGCTGGCCCTTGTGGGCGGCACGGTGGGCCAGGCTCTGGGGTTCCTGTCGCTGTCCGGCTTGGCTGCGTGGGGGCGGTGGCCCCTGGTTCCCTGGGCACCACACCTACTGTTTGTGGGATGGGTTCTCGGGGAGGCTGGGGCCGTACTCTGGCTCCCGCACACACTGGGAGTCAAATGTATTGTACATGCAAATTCACATATACTCACACACATACATACAGACATACATAGGTACCTACGCTCCCACATACATATACAAATAAATACAGTACATATTTACACACTCAAAGTTCGTACATCCACACGCACATTCATTATACAAACATACTGTATACACATACTGTACATATACATTCACTGTAAAAACATACATATACACATACTGTACATATACATTCACTGTACAAACACACACATACACATACTACACATACATTCACTGTACAAACACACACATACATATACTGTACATATACATTCACTGTTCAAACACACATACTGTATACACATACTGTACATATACATTCGCTGTACACACGTATACACATACTGTACATATACATTCACTGTACAAGCACACATACACATACTGTACATATACAAGTACATATGCACACATACACTCATGCACATAATCACGTTTCATCAAACATATATTAACGTTGTTGCCCTAGGGTAAACTGGGTATAACACATGGCACACTGACAAAGCTTAACCTATTGTTACTATAACAATCTACAAGGTTAAGGTTGCTTCTCTTTCTTCCCCTCCATTTTTCTGCATTCTTTCGTATCTCAAGTTATCATTACGTATATGTATTGTTGCATTTGAACAATTGTATTGTTGATAATAAAGGTAAAGTACTGGTATTGTTTATTATCAATAGCACTATTTCTATTGGTATTCATATTGCTCCATTTTTAGTGTAATAATGCTCATTGTCATTTCTGTATTATTTTTTTTATTTAAATTTTCGCTAACTGCTTATTTGCTATTACTTTTACCATCATATTTGTACATGTCGTATTTGCTGATGTTGCTCTGTTGTTGTTGTTGTTGTTGTTGTGTTTGCTGTTGTTGTTTTTGTCTCTCTGTCTAATCCCCCTCTTGTCCCCACAATTCCCCCCTCTGTCTTCCTTTTTCTCTCTTTCTATCCCCTCCTGCTCCGGCCCGGCTGCACCAAATGATAATATAAATACATTTAATAAAGTCAAAATACAAGTAAGGCAACAAGAGAAGTATCCTACACTTCTCTTTTGTAAAGTAAATCTGAACAGCCGATATGGGCATCTACATCTGCTATATGATTTGCCCGAGAAGCTGGGCAGGACATTATAAAAAAAAAAAAAAAAATAGAAATTATGTCCATAAAAGTTATGAACAGAATCTGTGACAAAGGGCAGCCTTGGCGGAGTCCAACCCTCACTGGAAACGGGTGCGACTTACTGCCAGCAATGCAGACCGAGCTCTGACACTGATCATATAGGGAGCGGACCGCCACAATCAGACAGTCCGTTACCCCATACTCTCTGAGCACTCCCCACAGGACAGTCGAATGCCTTCTCCACTTTTTTATGTGAACCCAAATGAAAAGATGAAGAGAGAAAAAGGAGAAAAGTTGCATATTTTTGGAGGTGTTTTCTCTCTCGAGGTTGAGGACGCGGTGGAGTATCTGCTGTAGACATTTTTTCAAACGCACGATGCACCCTGGCGCGGTCAGCAGCGTAACTAGGCAACCATCCTGACAGACAGCGCAGAGGGGCGGGGCTGCGTGCAGGCAGACAGAGGGGCGGGGCTATGTGCTGCGTGCAGGCAGACAGAGGGGCGGGGCTATGTGCTGTGTGCAGGCAGACGGAGGAGAGCGAAGCAGATGTATCATGTACAGCCACAGTCGGGGGTCCGCTAAGAGGCGGGAGGCAACCCTATGTCAAAAACGCAAATAATCAATTAAAACGTCATCTCTCTCTAAACCACCTAAACATAAGACCTATAAATGATCAAAAATAAAATGTAATATTTTTTTTAAGTTGCAAAGAATTCCACGCTTGTTTCCGCCTCAACTATCGTTAGCATGTAGCTAATGCTAGTGTAACAAACTGTTCAGGATGTTCCAAGTTACCGGAGTGTGTTAGGTAAGGAGGAGGAGTTTTATCCCTCCAGAGTTGCCGTAGGGCTGTGACGTAGGGTGTGTTGTTGTGGAAGGAGGTGTGTGAAGGATAACATTAAAGGCCTACTGAAACCCACTACTACCAACCACGCAGTCTGATAGTTTATATATCAATGATGAAATCTTAACATTGCAACACATGCCAATACGGCCGGGTTAACTTATAAAGTGCAATTTTAAAATTCCGCCACACTTCCGGTTGAAAAACTCCTTTGGATATGATTTATGTGCGTGACGTCACAAAAGCAACGGAAGTGGTTGGACCCCATCGGACCCGATAGAAAAGCCTCTTGTTTTCTTCGACAAAATTCCACAGGATTCTGGACATTTGTGTTGGTGAATCTTTTGCAATTTGTTTAATGAACAATGGAGGCTGCAAAGAAGAACGTTGTAGGTGGGATCGATCGGTGTCTTAGCGGCTAAGTACAATACTTACAGCAACACAACAAGGACTACTTACTACGCCTAGCCGATGCTTGCCGCCAAACCCACGGATGAAGTCCTTTGTCGCGCCGTTGATCGCTGGAATGCAGGTGAGCACGGCTGTTGATGGGAAGATGAGGGCTGGCTGGCGTAGGTGGAGCGCTAATGTTTTATCATAGTTCTGTGAGGTCCGGTTGCTAAGTTGCTAAATTAGCTTTAGCGTCGTTAGCAACAGCATTTTTAAGCCTTACCAGGCTGAGAATTTTTAACCGTGTAGTTACATGTACATGGTTTAATAGTATTGTTGGTCTTCTGTCTATCCTTCCAGTCAGGGGTTTATTTATTTTGTTTCTATCTTCATTTGAGAACGATGCTATCACGTTAGCTCAGTGGCTAAAAAAAAAGGAGAGAGTACATAGTTCTGTGAGGTCCGGTTGCTAAGTTGCTAAATTAGCCTTAGCGTCGTTAGCAACAGCATAGTTAAGCCTTACCAGGCTGAGAATTTTTAACCGTGTAGTTACATGTACATGGTTTAATAGTATTTTTGATCTTCTGTCTATCCATCCAGTCAGGGTTTTTTTTAATTTAGTTTCTATCTGCATTTGAGACTGCTATGCTATCACGTTGGCTACGTAGCTAGGTTAGCTTCTATTTTTTTAGCTTCGAAAAGCTGAATATTATTAATCGTGTATTTACATGTTCATGGTTTAATAGTAATTTTGATCTTCTGTCTATCCATCCAGTCAGGTTTTTTTTTAATTTAGTTTCTATCTGCATTTGAGACTGATGCTATCACGTTGGCTGCGTTACTAGGTTAGCTTCTATTTGTTTAGCTTCGCAAAGCTGAATATTATTAATCGTGTATTTACATGTTCATGGTTTAATAGTATTTTTGATATTCTGTCTATCCATCCAGTCAGGGTTTTTATTTATTTAGTTTCTATCTGCATTTGAGACTGCTATGCTATTACGTTGGCTACGTTGCTAGGTTAGCTTCTATTTTTTTTAGCTTCGCAAAGCTGAATATTATTAATCGTGTATTTACATGTTCAGTCACTGTGAATGTCCATTTCGCATTCTCGACTCTCATTTTCAAGAGGATATAGTATCTGAGGTGGTTTAAAATACAAATCTGTGATCTACAATAGAAAAAGGAGAGAGTGTGGAATCCAATGAGCCAGCTTGTACCTAAGTTACGGTCAGAGCGAAAAAAGATACGTCCATCACTGCCTCTCAAGTCCTTCACTGTAACGTTCCTCATCTACGAATCTTTCATCCTCGCTCAAATTAATGGGGTAATCGTCACTTTCTCGGTCCGAATCTCTCTCGCTCCATTGTAAACAATGGGGAATTGTGAGGAATACTAGCTCCTGTGACGTCACGCTACTTCCGGTACAGGCAAGGCTTTTTTTTATCAGCGAACTTTATCGTCAATTTTCTCTACTAAATCCTTTCAGCAAAAATATGGCAATATCGCGAAATGATCAAGTATGACACATAGAATGGATCTGCTATTCCCGTTTAAATAAAAAAAATTCATTTCAGTAGGCCTTTAAAGAGGCGGTGGCTACCGAACCTGCTCTTATGTCTCCCGTTTATTATTTTATTATATAAGTACATTGTATTGGCGAACCCAGGACACTCGGCTACACTAGCAACTCTTGGTTCCTAATGCCTTGTGCCTAAGGATATTATAATAACAACATTAACATATGATTAAAGAAACACCACAATAAATTATATTAAATAGCGTTACCAATAGTTTTTGGTTTTTAAACCTTGTCTTACTTCATGGTTATCTTGATTCAAAGCGTTGAATCGGGAGCACAGTCGTTTATGTGTGCATTCCCTCCTCAGGGCTTTCGGTCTGCTTTACAACATATTTTTATATTTGTTTAATCACTTTTACTTTTAGATATGTTTATGCCTCTCATAATTTAACATAGGTTAGTATGTAATTATTATTATTAATGACTCTATCACGTATATAGCCTACTTATGAAGGGTTTTGTGCCAAAATTAAACAAATATCAATGTATTAAAATATTTGGCATCCTTATTCAAATGTGGATTATTTACGATGTCTAAGTAATAATGTGTGACTCAAGTCCAACCCTTTTATGTGAACCTTTGAACCTAAAAGCCATATACTGTTCATCAGAACCCTTACTGTCCAAAAGTCATAAAATTTGAAATTCAACTGAAATGTTCTGGAGGGAAAAAGACGTGTGAGAAATTTCTAGTCAATCCGACCAGGTAAGACTTTGAGGTTTAAATAACAGTGCCACCTCGTTGTGTATCTGTCATGACAAAAATAATAATAATAATAGCACATGGTACATATTTTGACAGTAAGTCATAGTGATAAAAATTATGTTTAAAAAAAAAAAGTGACAGTTCGGTTGCGTTTATGTCAGGAGTATTAAAAAGATGAGGGGTTATTACTTCATTTGAGATTTCCTATACTTTCCTATACTCAAATACTAACACTGAATTAGTAATCCCACTCTTGATTTTAATGGTATTCAATAATTATATCTCATCTACTGTTTAACAGGATAAACCTTGTCATATGATATGAAACCATGTGTTGATCACAAAGATTATTATCAAGATTTAGGTCAGGCGGATTACAAAAATACATACTAGTCAAATATACAGCAAAAGAAGGGATTCATAAAAACTTGTGAAAAATACATTTAGATACGATTACACAGTGCTAAAATAAATACATTCTAACCAAATAGATAGTAAGTAAAGTGAAAATGAAAAGCTTTGGTCATTATTTTTGTGCGTAAGAAACTTCCCTATATGTCATTACTGCCACAAGTGGTGGAAAAGTGTATTACTACTAGGGTTGTACGACATACCGGTATTAGTATAGTACCGCGATACTAATGAATCATGTTCGTTACTATACTGCCTCTGAAAAGTACCAGTCCAACACCCTCAAACAACGGAAGAATAAGTGATTATTACATTTTAACAGAATGGTAGATAGAACATGTTAAAAAAGAAAGTAAGCAGATATTAACAGTAAATGAACAAGTAGATGAATAATTCATCCACTTGTCCTTAATAATTTTGATAAAATAATAGAATGGAAAATGACACAATATGTTACTGCATACGTCAACAGACTAATTGGAGCCTTTGTTTGTTTACTTACTACTAAAAGACAAGTTGTATATATGTTCACTATTTTATTTAAGGACAAACTTGCAATAAGAAACATATGTTTAATGTACCCTAAGATTGTTTGTTAAAATAAAGCCAATAATGCAATTTTTTGTGGTCCCCTTTATTTAGAAAAGTATCAAAATAATTTTTGTATCAGTACCAAAATATTAGTATAGGGACAACACTAATTACAATTGAGTACACACTGCAGCCCATACGGAACACATATTTTTTCGCGGCCCCACTGGGTAAGAAACACTGCCTCAATCGACTGTTTTCCTCTGAATTTTGTCATTGTTATTTCTCCACTCAGTAGTAAATAAAGGTCAACTGTGAGTTAAATACGCCCAACATTTAGTGGAGATTGGTCAAGTAGTTATAGTAATAACAGTGCCACCATGTTGTGCATCTGTCATTACAAAAATAATAATAATAGCACATGGTGCACTTTTTGACAGTAAGTCATCGTAATAAAAAGTATGTTTAAAAAAAAGGCCACTTTGTGACGGTATAGCATTTGATTATGTTTATGTCAGTGGTATTAAAAAAAATTGTGGTTTTATTTCATTTGAGATTTCCTATACTTTCCTATACTCAAATACTAACACTGAATTAGTAATCCCACTCTTGATTTGAATGGTATTCAATAATTATATCTCATCTACTGTTTAACAGGATAAACCTTGCCATATGATATGAAAGCATGTGTTATTAACAAAGAATATTATCAAGGTTTAGGTCAGGCTGAGTACAAAAATAAATACTAGTCAAATATACTGCAAAAGTGAAATGAAAAATAAATTTACATACAATTACACAGTGCTAAGATAAATCAATTCTAACCAAATTGATAATAAATAATAAGATATACAAGTGAAGTGCAAATAAAAATACAGCGTTGGTCATTATTTTTGTGCGTAACAAACTTCTCTATAACATGTCATTACTGCCACAAGTGGTGGGAAAGTGTATTACAACTGAGTACCACCGCGGCCCATACGGAACACATATTTTTTAGCGGCCCCACAATGGGCCCCTATGGGTACGAAACACTGCCTCAATCGAATGTGTTTTCCTCTGAATTTTGTCATTCTTATTCCTCCACTCAGTAGTAAATAAAGGTAAACTGTAAGTTAAATAGTGGATATTGGTCAAGTAGTTTTAGTGAGGTTGACGAAGGAAAACTCCACATACTTTTATCAGCTTATCAAGTGAGCTTGCATATAATCAATTTCTTGCACCAGTGTTTCTTGAGAAGCTTCTTTGCAGCCTTCTCACGCTTGCCACGCACCCACACACTCTGCAGTCTGTCCTTGCATAATAGCACTCCAGCTTCACTGGCCTTTGCCCTTCCGCACGCTCAGTACCAAACTACGCTGACTTGAAAACTTGACTCTTTTTTTCCCTTTTGTACGACTGCAGCATTCATACGACAGCCACGCTTAGCTATATTACAGGCCACCGCTTTAATGGCATTTCTTTATCATTTCTTAATGTTTTGCACATTTCTTCAGCAATTTAAGCACACGATATGGAAATATAGCAATGGAAGCCAGTGAATACTCACATAAGCAGGGCTGAGCTGGGGCTCAAATCAAACAAAATGTCAGGAGGTGTGGCTTTGAACTGTAATACGTTTGGAGAAGTCACACAGATAAGGACACCCAATAGAACAGTCTCCACCCACCTCCCACTGCAGCGCAGAGAAATGTCACTGGATAATAATTGCCATGGGGACTGACAGATCTCGCCCAACCATTTTATTGTATCTTCTCAAGAAGTGAAACTATGTATTAAGTCAGTGTGCAGCTTGTATGGCAGTATAGGTAGAACACTGGTATCAAACTCAAAGCCCGGGGGCCAGGTCTGGCCCGCCACATCATTTTATATGGCCCTTAAAGGCCTGGAAAAAATATGTGTCAATAAGGTACCATAGTGGTTAGAGTGTCCGCCCTGAGATCGGTTGGTTGTGAGTTCAAACCCCGGCCGAGTCATACCAAATACTATAAAAATGGGACCCATTACCTCACTGCTTGGCACGCAGCATCAAGGGTTGGAATTGGGGGTTGAATCACCAAAAATGATTTCCGGGCGCGGCCACCACTGCTGCTCGCTGCTCCCCTCACCTCCCAGGGGGTGAGGGTGATGGGTCAAATGCAGAGGATAATCTCACCACACAGAGTGTGTGTCTGATAATCATTGGTACTTTAACTTTTAACTTTAATCATTGCTTACTAAATGAATTTGTTCTTTCCGTTTGGGCAGAAAAAAATGGACGTACTGCATGAAATTGCAAATTTTTTCAACTTTAATATTAACCAATATTACAACAAATATTGTATCGTCATACTCTCAAAACAATTTTTGGGGTTAAAGTTCAAATAAATGCTGTAGATATCTGCTTGAACTAGGATTTCAAAGCAAGTTAACCATCAAATTGTTCACTGTAGATTTTAGGGGTTACATTTATGTTGTTTTTTGCAGCACATTAACTTTAAATAAATAAAAAAACGTTTTTTTATTACAGTAAAATTCTGTCAACTGAGCGTTTTTTTTTTTCATGGTAAAATCTACACTTGTTTTACTGTAAACGGAAAAAGGGTCGCACATTTTTTGACGGTAAAAAACTGGCAGCTCTGTTGCCAGAATTTAAAAAAACAAACAGGGTGCCGTTTTTCCATTTACAGCAGAGGCGTCAAACTCATTTTAGATCGGGGACCACATGGAGAAAAATCTACTCCCAAGTGGGCCGGACTGGTAAAATCACTGCACGATAACTTAAAAATAAAGACAATTTCAGATTGTTTTCTTTGTTTAAAAATAGAACAAGCACATTCTGAAAATGTACAAATCATTATGTTGTTGTTTTGTTTTTTTACACTTAAATGTTGCGGTTAATAGTATTCTATCTTTATTTGTCATTATGTATACTTTCTGAATAAATTATGTGATAATGTTCATGAGTCAACTCATTGGTGTTAATCTTAAATGCATCAAGATAATAAAATAATATCATAATTACATTACAGGATGGTATTTATGTAGTTTGCTCATTTTCCTCGACTGGTACACTAACATCATGTGATTTATTTTGTTTTACGTATGTAGCATAATTTACAAAGATACAAAGAAATACTATTGCGACATCTCGTGGACACATTTAGAACAGCAGTTTCTTTCATACAAAAATTTCAGCTCATTTTTATACTCAGGGCCTGATCCGGCCCGCGGGCCGTACGTTTGACACCCCTGATTTACAGTAAGACGTAAAACCACAGTACATTTTACATTAAAGTTCTGGCCACTAAGCTGACAGTTTTTCCATTTACTGTAAAATGTTGTAAAAAAAAACAACACTTTTACTGCAGTAAAATTCCGGTGAGTGAGTTATCAGTTTGTTTGTTTTTTACAGTGTGCATAAAAATTTAAAAAAAAAATATATATAGCATATATTATTCGCTGATGATGTTTGATAAGAAATTATCGAGTTCGAGCCTATTATCGAATCCTCTTATCGATTCTCTTATCGAGTCCAGATAGGTTGTTGTATATGGAAAAAAACACACAATATTAGGTTTAACAAATCACTTCACATTCTCTACTGCTCGCTACTATAGTATTACCATATCTGAGTTATTGTGCAGAAATGTGGGGAAATAACTACAAATGTGTGCTACATTCGTTAACCGTGTTACAAAAAAAATTGATTAGACTGATACATAATGTTGGATATAGAGAACATACAAACACTTTATTTATTGAGTCATGGTTGACATAAGAGGTAACGTTACTACAAGTGAGCAGATATGGAAATGAACCGGCAACAGTTAACGTTAGTTACTCACCGGCGTCACCGCTTTGGGCAGCTGGCAGAAGAAGAGGGGCGTTCTTCGTCTTCTCTGCCGCTGCTTCAACACGTGTTGAAGACACGACACGTTTGTTGTGCTTCCCCCCCTTACACGAGAGCGAAGCCTGGCAATAATTGCATATTGCCGCTTCCTCGTTTTTTTTGGTGAAATGAAGCCATGCCTTGAAGCGCTTTTTCCGGTCCATTTTTTTCCTGCTTTCCCCATCTGCGCCTAATGACTGAGCTACGTGACGTCATTTATTGTTATGTCCCACGGGGCATTTCTTGTCGGGACAGGATTCGTTCCCAGGGATTCGAATAAAGAACCAACTCTTTTTCTTTACTATAGTGGTCTCGATAACGGGTACCGGTTCTCAAAAAGGGATTCGAGTCCGAGGACTCGGTTCTTTTGTTATCGAACAACCGGGAAAACCGGTTTCGAGCATCATCCCTAGACAAGCGGCCCTCTAAGGACAACCCTAACTGCAATGTGACCCTTGACGAAAACAAGTGTGACACCCCTGAGGTAGAATGAGTTCATTTATTACAATTATTGTCTAAATAGCTGGCAACACAAGCCAGAACAAAGATTTGGTGTCTTACTCTAGGCCTGCATGAGTGCTGTTCGTGCAGGGGAGCTGCGGTTCATTAAGGGAACATTTGATATTCAACAAGCTGTGACATTGGGAAACAAATAATAATTCCCTCCCTTTACTGTCTTGCATATCATGCACATAGCAAGCATATTTTGTTCCTTGACGACATCTTGGCTACTTAAATTGTCAATAGTGACCAAACTTGTTAGTTTTCCCAGTCTTTTGGCGAGATCATTTTGACTTGCTTACAGTCAAGGATGGTGGTAATAGCATCATGGTATAAGGCAGACCTGGGCAAATTAAGGCCCGGGGGCCGCATGCGGCCCTTTAAACTTTTCAAACTGGCCCGCCGGATATTCCCAAATAATTGTTTTAGATCTTTAAGATCAAAACTGTAGCTGCCATTATGATGTGTAGTGATGTTTTCAAATGACCGTAAATCTTGAACTATACAAAGTATTTCAATGGTTGGAATCTGTGCTTTTGCATGATATACTAGTTACTATGGTAATCTAATTAGTTACTATGGTAATCTAATTAGTTACTATAGTAATCTAAGTCACAGCAGCTCAGACGAGGCACAAAGCAGCGTGGGTGGGGAGCGTTTCCACAGAGTGTTTCCAGAGCGGCCAGCCTGAAATGCGGGTGTCAGGGAAAGACGCGGAAGGAGATTTTTACAACAAAGTTCTAAAGCTAAGTGCTGTATCAGTTACATCAGATTGTAGGATGGTTTATGTTTTACCCTCCGCGTTCATATTTTGCTGTGTTTGTTGCATTTTTGTTGCTCACCTGATTGTAAAATATGTCGATGGAGAGGGGGTGTGACGTTCATATGTTGTCAATATTCAGTGTTTTATCGTTCATAGATAATATTGTAAATCACACATTCTTTATTTTCATGTACATTCTGGGTGTCATTTTTTCTCTCAAAATTTGGCCCCCCAAGTCAAAATAATTGCCCAGGCCTGGTATAAGGGCTACATGAGGGCTTCCGGCAATTAGGGGAGCTGCGGTTCATTAGGGGAAACATGAATTCCACCTTGTATTGTGACATTGTGAAGCAAAGCATCATCCACTTCTTTTTGCATCTAGAGTTTAATTAAGTCTAACAGCATGCAGCATAAGAAAGTGACATTCAAGTATTTGTGCATCAAACACGTTTTGTTTGAATTTATGTTTCCCGTCAATTAACCACAGTTCCCTCAGTCATGGCAGCACTCATGCATCCCCAGATCATGATGCTTAGACCACCTTGGGAGCAGATGTTGAGAATGTCAAAGTACATGTTGGAATTAATGCTTTTTACCTAAAGCCGCAGTTTCCCCAGTGCGGGCAGCATGCACTCATGCATCCCCAGACCATGACGCTTCGACCACCAAGAGAGCGGCTCTTCAGATTGTCACAGTGCATGTTGGAATTCATGTTTCCCTTAAATAAACCGTGCCGAAAGCACTCATGCAACCCCAGACTATGACACTATGACCACTATGAGAGCAAATCTTCAGAATTTTACAGGACACGTTGGAATTAATGTTTCCCCTCCACTCAATTAACCACAGTTTCTCCAGAGTCGACAGCACTCATGCATTCCCAGATCATTACACTACGACCACCATTGGAGCGGATCTTCAGAATGTCACATGAAAACATGTTGGAATTCATGTTTCCCCGCGATGAACCGCAGGTCGCCCCTTGCCGGCAGCACTCATGCAGCTCCAGACCATTATGCTACAACCACCATGGGAGCGGATCTTCAGAATGTCACAGCGCATGTTGGAATTTAGGTTTCCCCCCAATAAACCTTCTTTTGACTTATTTTTTGCCAAAATTCATTGTTGTTTCTGGTTATCGTTTTTATATTGATATTATCTTGATTTTGTATGTACTTTATGTCATATTTTATTCATTATGATACTTTTTCGTCACTTAGAATATTGTTTGTCTTTGGTACACTAATGTGTATATTGTAGGCCATTGGTTCTTTGTTTTATTTTTGCAAAACATATATATCTATTTTTATATTGCTCTTTTTTTTATCTTTGGTATGAACTTTATTATGTAAACTCCAAGTTATTGTTGTTTTGTTTTTTGTTGTTGTTATTTTGCATGACAACATTTTATTATTGATCGTGTTGTACTGCATTGTAATCTTTTGTTTTGTGATTGTGTGATGTTTTTTTCCCTGTGCCCTAGGAAGAATAGTCTCCACTGCGGTGTAGACTAATGGAGATCCTTAATAAACTAAACTAAACCAAACCACAGTTTTCCCTGTGAAGGCAGCACTCAAGCATGCCCGCAACAAACCACGGTACCCCCAGCACCGGCAGCACTCATGCAGCCCCAGACCATGACACAATCACCACCATGCTCAACTTATTGCCATCAAATATTTAAATAATGATGGAATAAATTAATAAATAATGATGGTTGTGTGTTGTACAAGTGACAACCGTACTCTGAAGTACACTATATTGCCAAAAGTATTTGGCCACCCATCCAAATGATCAGAATCAGGTGTCCTAATCACTTGGCCCGGCCACAGGTGTATAAAATCAAACACTTAGGCATGGAGACTGTTTCTACAAACATTTGTGAAAGAATGGGCCGCTCTCAGGAGCTCAGTGATTTCCAGCGTGGAACTGTCATAGAATGCCACCTGTGCAACAAATCCAGTCGAGAAATTTCCTCGCTCCTAAATATTCCAAAGTCAACTGTCGGCTTTATTATAAGAACATGGAAGCGTTTGGGAACAACAGCAACTCAGCCACGAAGTGGTAGGCCAGGTAAACTGACAGAGAGGGGTCAGCGGAGGAATTATGGTGTGGGGTTGTTTTTCAGGAGTTGGGCATTGGCCTCACCAATGCGCTTTTGTAAGGATGGTCGAAAATTCCTATAAACACACTCCGCAACCTTGTGGACGGCCTTCCTAGAAGAGTTGAAGCTGTAATAGATGCGAAAGGTGGACCGACATCATATTGAACCCTATGGGATGGCACTTCAATTTCATATGCTTCATATACTTTTGGCAATATAGTGTATATCCTAGTTTACTCTCAATTGTATTGTGATTTGAGAAGAGAAAATCAAAGTCATTATAGTGAGATATTGTAGTTTACATCAAATGATGAGAACGCATCAGAGTTCTTTAACAAACATAGAAACTCTTTAATTACAACTTTATCTTTGACCGACTCAACTTCCATCCGCACACTTTCGACACACGTTCAGATTCCTGCAGAACAGTGCAAGTAATTAATTCCTCTTCAAACAATACATTAAAAAAACCTACTATAAACGCTCCATATCATTCACAATGCAATATACTCACACACGATTCTCCGCTCCTAAACGACAACATGTTTTAATTACCCTGTATCCATGTTAATAAAGCACCTGCTTTTGTTGATCATCTCTGCATGTATACTTATCATATTTATCATACCTGATGTATGACAGCACGGGAAAGAAACTAAACACGTTTCTCCTCCATGGTGATTATCTCACAAAGAAGGCAGCGACAGGTCAAACAAAACATTGCAATCGAATGCAAAACACTCACAGATGAAAAGCAAATAAAGGTTTTGCAGTATACACACAAAACACACACCTAAATTCACCAAACTCGTCATTTAACACATAAAAAAAGAAATACTGTGTCGAGAGAGAATTGAGTCTCAACATATGTGTCCTTAGCAGTAGGGGACTCAACATCATGAAACAAATAGTAGCAGTGAGAAAGTAAATCAGAGCAATGAATATGGATACAAAGTGTGTGATTTACAGTATGTCTGCCTGACTGAGTTGCAGAATGAGGCATCATTACGGTGGCCGAGAGGATCAAACTTGTAACAAAGTCCAAACCATCCAAAAACTAAAAAGAACAGCAATTAGCCAGGCTTACAGGAAGTTAGCTAGAAAACAATTAGACAGCCGACCAGGAAGTGAGCTAGACAACAATTAACCAGGCTAACAGGAAGTTAGCTAGAAAACAATTAGCAAATCTACCAGGAAGTAAGCTACACAACAATTAGCCAGGCTATTAGCCAGGCTACCGGTAAGTTAGCTAGACAACAACTAGCCAGGCTACCAGGAAGTTAGCTAGACAACAATTGGCCAGGCAACCGGGAAGTTAGAAAGGCTATTAGGAAGTTAGCCAGACGATAATTAACAACGCTACCAGGAAGTCAGCCAGGCCTTTGGGATCTCCGTCTTTAAAGACATTGGCGCAGATGCACTTTGTGAAGCACTTGAGCTCTCTGCTCAGTACAATATTACATCTTAGGTATTTAAACACGCATTTCCCCGTATTTCTGGCACTCCTGGTAGACTGGCTAATTCCTTGGTAGCCTGTCTCACTTCCCAATAGTCTGGCTAACTTCCTGGTATACTCCTGGTAGACTGGTTAACTCCCTTGTGATTTGGCTAACTTCTTAATAGCCTGGCTAACTTCTTGGTAGTCTGTCTCAATTCTCAATAGTCTGGCTAATGTCCTGGTAGACTGGTTGACTTCATAGCAGTTTAGCCAACTTCCTGGTATTCAGGCTCATTGTTGTCTAGCTAACTTCTTGTTAGCTTTGTTAACTCCTGGTAGCATTGTTGATTTCCTGGGAGCCTGGCTAACTTTTTCTGATAGTCTGGCTCACTTCCTGGTAGCCTGGTTAACTTTCTGGTAGCCCAGCTAACATGCTGGTAGCCTGGTTAACCTACTGATAGTCTGGCTAACTTTGTATTAGCCTGATTAACTCCCTGGTAGTCTGACTAGCTTCCTGGTAACCTGGTTAACTTCCTGATAGCCTGCCTAACTTCCTGTTAGCATGGTTAACCTACTGGCAGCCTGCTTAACTTTCTGGTAGCATGCCTGACTTTCTGTTGCATGGTTATATTGGGGGTTTGTGTGTGGTTTTTGACACTTGCTGCTTTTGGATCTAGCAGTGTTTGTCATTGCAGCATTTTCCCGTTAAATTTGTTTCATGCTGATTGCGTGTTTTAGTTTTTTGATTATTTATGTGTTTGGAGTGTTTGGACATTGCGGTCGGCCACCAAATTCTATTAGTGAGGAAAGAATGGTTTACAAAATAATCAACATAGTAATAATATATCCTAAAAGGCGGCACGTCAACACAAAGTAGCTCTTAATTCACAGAGATGACGCTACTAATCAGAGACAAGCCTCTCAGTTTTATAACGGAAATATAAATAATACTAACATCAATGTCAATTTACTGTACAGAGCTGAGAGAAAATGCAGCCTTTTTTAATTGTATTAACGATACGTAGCAAACGCTTCTGTGTAATTGTATCCTCATTTTCACGGATTGTCCAAAAATTGATGAGACAAAGTGCAACGACTGTAGACTGGCCTCAATATTAGATACACTTGCACCCCTCTAATGAGAGACAATACAAAAAATCAACCTGCTTGGGCCTTAAAATAAATATACTGTATGCTTATTATAGGGGTGAGCGGGGATGTAACTGCACCATGCTCAGAGACAGTTATCATATTTTTACTCTTGTTGCAAGGGTGTCTTAAACTTTTCCACTGAAAATTTGAAGAGGGTAGGGTCACCTCTTTAAATCTTTTTTGTCTATTCTTTACTAATATTTTTATTATATTCCGGCAACTTAAATTTTATGAAGGCTTGAACAAAGAGTAAGAAATCGGCTATTTTGGTTCCGAGGTGCCAATCTAGGGGAATTCTGGATGTTTTCAGTTTGCGGGAAGTGTTTTACTTTAATATATACAATGGGCCCCAGGCCACACTGTGAACACCCCTGTCCTATTGGATTTCATTCAACTGTGCATGTGGTCGTTTAATCGGTGTATATAGTTGTCAGTGTGTTTACCCCTGATCGCATCAATGATAAATTAGATTTAATCGTCAGTACGTATGTGATTGTTTTTTGCCGGCTCTGTATCACTGAACTCGTACGTCTCCTCTGCAATTTGTCCAGGTATGCGGAAATCAACCGGTAGCGGCTGTGCCGTATCAGGCGCTTGGGACTGAGGGACTGGCCGGCACGTTTCCCCCTTCGGACTGGAGGTGCTGTGCGAGTTCTGAGGTTCTATGTTGCAGCCAGTGCCCTGAAGAAACTGGAGAAAGTTCTCCTCGATGGAGCCTTCGCGGCTAGCCAGCCTGTCCTCCTCCTCCATCCCGGCTCGACGAAACAGGCAAGGCAGATGTTTGCCCAGCTCCTCCCGGATCTGTCTGTTGAGACAGCCATAGAAAAAAGGGTTGGACGTGAAGCAGAAGTACCCGATCCAGGTGACCGCCTCCTCCAGAGAGGCCAGCGCCGCAGGCGGGCTGGCGGCCAAAGCAGAGTACAAGTGAAAAGAAAAGTAGGGCAGCCAGCAGCAAAGAAATTGCCCGCCTACAGCGGCCAAAACCACCGCCGCCTTTCCACCCCCAAAGGGCCTCTGCGGGGTCTCCCTCCCTGTCCCAGTCCCGGAGCTGGTGACCATCGTAGAACGACTGCTAAGTGACTCTGATCTTTGGCGGCGAGGCGTGTCCGTCCAAGTGGGTAGAGGCCCGTGGTGCATGGCGGCTACGCGGGCTACTTTAAACATGTTGCAGTACACAACAAATATCACTAAAAGAGGACACAGGAAGTACAGCAGTGTGAAGAGGACCATGAACGCCAAACGGTTTGAACCGCCCCCTGTCCAGTGCAACGAGCAGCGGCGGTGACCCTGACTAGGACCAGGAGACGGGACCGCCCCGCCTCCTCCACTACCATCCAGGAGGGGAGTTCTTGCACCTTGCAGGAGCCAAGCTAGCAGCGGCAAAGCGGACATGGCCAAGGCTTTGACCCATATCCCCACCAGCACCGACGCTACCAAGCCCACGGTCATCTTCACCTCGTAGCGCATAGGGTGGATGATGTAATAATAGCGCTCCACGTTAATGACTGAGATGGACAGGATTGCGGCACTGACCAGGCAGACGCTGAGGAAGAGGTAACTCTGGCACAGCGCCTCCCCTAAGAAGGCTCTGCTGGAGAGCATGCCTAGGGGCATAACCACCAGGGCCGCCAGCAGGTCCACCAAGCACAGGTGGAAGACGAAGGCAAACTTGTGAAGCTGCGGCACCTTGGCGATGACTGCCATGATGGCCGCGTTGCCCACCACAGCCAGCAGATCCATGAGCAGCATGGCTACCAGGGCTAGCCACTGGGAGGGAGGCCAGCCCACAGCCACGGTTGAGGTAGATGCGTTGGGCGGGAGCGGTGCAAGCAGGCGGCTGGAGTTCCACGCTGGCTCCATTGGAGGGTGCGATGAGGCGGGCAGACAGGGTCCGTCACTGACCCATCACCCATCCTTCACTGCCAGGAAGTACGGCCAGAGGATAGCGGCTGGGAAATTAGGTCAGAAGCTGCCCTGCAGTTACGAGGATATCCTGAGGTTCTGGAGCTTTTTAATAATTGTTTTCATGCACAATTTCCTCATATCTGCCATCCAACACCATTGTCCCTGAGGAATGACAGGACAATAAACAATGAGTAAACAAGTAAAATCACTCAACAGATGCACCAACTCGCTTAAAGGTCTCATAATATGCTAGTGCTTATTTTACAATATCATGTCCAAAATGTAACTTTAATGCAGGAATTAGTTTATAACTGCTTTCACTCTGTGTGTTTGTAGCCTTCACGCTAATCAACTGTTGTTTTTTTCTATAGAAAGAGCTATTGTGTACTTTATTCACTTGTCACGTAAACACTGTAACTCTGTCTAACAACATTGAAGATGCTATTTATCACATACAACAATGTTACATTAAGGAGACAAACTTTAGGGTATGTGAGCTAACATGCTAACATTACAACATCATGCTAGGTTATCCTTTTCACTGAAAAAAAACGAAATCATCAAAATTTTAGCAAACAAATCTGTAGCTAACCGACAGATAATTGGCAGATCTCCAATGTGCATTTTGGGATGTGTATTGAAGCCTTAAAAAGTTAGACCGTCATCAAACATTCGGAGACCTCGCTTGAGCGACACAATGATATAGTACAAATAGTTTGAACGAAATACAAAGTACGTAAACAACTCTCGCTGCAGTGGTACACTACTGTTACATACAGTACAACCTCAAAAATAGACAATTATTTGTGAACCAATTATTAGATTAATAGACAATCCCAATCAAAACTGAGCATTGCTTGTTTTGGATATCAATAGACTGTGAAGAAGGTAGTCTCCATAAAGCATGTTGATGGTCATATATTCGACTTTCTATTGAATGCACGTATAGGTGTGTCTACAGCGTAACTGCTGTGAATGAAGACATTAGCCATAAGATGACATAACTGTCTGTTTATGTTGATAATAGTAGAAATTCAGGCCAAAAAATTAATGCTGTTTAATTCATTCTTCCCTGCTTTAGTCATGTCTTACCACCCACTCAGTTATAAGGTAATCATTATTAATACATCACACCCACTGTGTAAAATACCAAATATTCATCATAATCCTAACAGAGGAAAAAAGCAATCGAGGCAAATAATGTAGGAGGGGAAACCATATCATGATGTACCTGAATGAGAACATTTCCTGCTGCTGTGGGTTTGGATGGAGGATGAAATTGTGGTGCATCTCCCAGCGGCGAGGCTCCATGTACCGTCATGTACCTGCGGCCGCCGGCCCTCTCTTTGCTTTGTGCATCCTGGCTGACTACAGCTGTGGCATGTTTCCATCCAAAGGATGCTGATGGAAATGTGTGTATGTGTGTGTATGTGTGTGTGTGTATGCAAAAGATAGCAGGCAGCCCACTCTCATCTCCCCCTCCCGTCAGCTCTCTCCTCCTACTTCCGTTCACAGGCTGCAGAGATGGGAAGAGGGGAGGACCGTCAGACTGCCGTCTCCGCATGGTCCCAAAGTCACCTGGTAGGAACACTGCCTTTATTATACACCTTTAATAACAGTTCAATAAAGCATTTTTGTTATATTTTGAACAAGTCAATTATAATTGTTATGATTATATACAAAATATCCTTAATATTCATCATCACTACAAGTAAATGTCATTTACACTGAGTCGTACAGTAAGATTTTTCTTGACATTTATATATTATCTTGCTTTATTCTACCTAGCATAATATTGTATTGCATTAAATCTCGGGTCTCCCTATGTCTAGAATTAAAAGATTACAGTTGGTACAAAATGCGGCTGCTAGACTTTTGACAAGAACAAGAAAGTTTGGTCACATTACGCCTATACTGGCTCACCTGCACTGGCTTCCTGTGCACTTAAGATGCGACTTTAAGGTTTTACTACTTGCGTATAAAATACTAAACGGTCAAGCTCCATCCTATCTTGCTGATTGTATTGTAACATATGTCCCGGCAAGAAATCTGCGTTCAAAGAACTCCGGCTTATTAGTGATTCCCAGAGCCCAAAAAAGTTTGCGGGCTATAGAGCGTTTTCTATTCGGGCTCCAGTAGTCTGGAATGCCCTAACAGTAACAGTTAGAGATGCTACCTCAGTAGAAGCATTTAAGTCCCATCTTAAAACTCATTTGTATACTCTAGCCTTTAAATAGACCTCTTTTAGACCAGTTGATCTGCAGTCTTTTTTCTGTTCTTCCCCCCTCTCCTGCGTGGAGAGGTTATTAGGTGACCACAGATGAGGCGCTAGCTGTTCAAAGTCGGGACCCGGTGTGGACCACCCCTCTGTGTATCAATTGATGACGTCTCTGTGCTGCTGACTTGTCTCCACTCTAGATGATCCCCTGCTGGCCCCACTATGGACTGGACTCTCACTCTATTAACTAGACCTACTCGACGTCCATTGCACCGGTCCCCTCCAAGGTTTCCCATTGTATCCCATTGGGTTGAGTTTTTTCTTGCCCTGATGTGGGATCTGAGCCGAGGATGTCGTTGTGGCTTGCGCAGCCCTTTGAGACACTTGTGATGTAGGGCTATATAAATAAACTTTAATTGATTGATTGATAAATATGGTATTGCATTATATTATATCATAATGCATTATAGTTTATATTGCATTCTTATTTTGAATTACAGTGCATTACAATATATTACACTGAATAAAAATATAAAGGCAACATTTTTGTTTTTGCTCCTATTTTTCATAAGTTGAATTCAAAGATCTAAAACTTTTACTTCTTACAGAAAATACCTATTTCTCTCAAATATTGTTCACAAATCTGTCCAAATCTGTGTTAGTGAATATTTCTTCTTTGCCGAGATAATCCAACTCACCTCACAGGTGTGGCATACCAAGATGTTGATGTAGACAGCATGATTATTGCACATGTGTACCTTAGGCTGCCCACAATAAAAGGCCACTCTGCAATGTGCAGTTTTATCACAGAGCACAATGCCACTGATGTTGCAAGTTTTGAGGGAGCTTGGCATGCTGACTGCAAGAATGTCCACCAGAGCTGTTGCCCGTGAACTGAATGTTCATTTCTCTACAGTTAACTGTCTCCAAAGGAATTCAAATAATTTGGCAGTACATCCAATCAGCCTCACAACCACAGACCGTGTGTACCCACACCAGCCCAGGACCTCCATGATTGTCTGAGACCAGCCAACCGGACAGCTGCTGCACCAATTGGTTTGTATAACCAAATAATTTCTGCACAAACTGTGAGAAACCGTCTCAGGTTTGTCGTTGTAACCCACTTGAGTGGACAAATGCTCTCATTCGATGGCGTCTGGCATGTTGGAAATGTGTTCTCTTCACAGATGAATTCCGGTTTTCACTGTTCAGGGCAGATGGCAGACAGCGTGTGTAGCGTTGTAAGGGAGAGCGGTTTGCTGATGTCAACGTCGTGAATCGAGTGGCTCATGTCTATTAAGTGCATTTTATTGATGGCATTTTGAATGCACAGAGATACCGTGACAAGATCTTGAGGCCCATTGTTGTGCCATTCACCCGAGACCATCACCTCATGTTGCAGCATGACAATGCACGGCCCCATGTTGCAAGGATCTGTACACAATTCCTGTAAGCTGAAAACATCCCAGTTCTTGCATGGCCAGCATACTCACCGGACATGTCACCCATTGAGCATGTTGGGGATGCTGTGGATTGGCGTCAGGGACGTGCACATGATTATAGAGGGGCAGGGGCTCAAAGTCAGAAAAGGGCAGGACATTTTTTTTTTGGTCCTTTATACAATATGGAAATTAATGTAAAATTAAATTTGCTAATAGGAAGCTAACTACTTAGCTGTGTGTTCTTTGTAGGTAAAAGTGATTGCCATTTCTTTTGTGTCAACAAATTATTGTCATAATGAGTTAATTCACATTATCATAGGCTTGGAAGACACATGAAAAGCAACAAAACACTCGTTTATTATTAGGCTATTTATTGTTAAAGATAAGCACTTTAATATTGAACATTGAACAGTGCAACATGAACTTTGAAAAAAAATACAAAAATAAATACCCAAATGGAAAAAACTTCAATGTGAAAATCTGTCCTTCTTCCCTTAACTTGATGAAAACACCATCAAGTTGTATCTTATGGTCTTTCTCACTTAATGCTCAGACTAAACAACTGAAACGCAATACAGGGCCAAAAATATGGACCAGGGGCCAGTAGAGGGCTGTAGGATGGAGGCCACCCATACCCAAATATGCTCCTCAATGTAAATTCAAGCATTGTGCTGCAGGCATAATCAACATGAATCAAGTTTAAATACAGATGGTAATATTCCTAACAGATAACCTACATCTTATATCCCCAGAATGCTGAAATGTATTATTATTATTAATAATAATAATTATAATAATTATTATTATCATTATTATTATTCTTTTTATTGTTATTATTATCATTATTACTATTTTGTTAACCCACACAGTAATAGCAAAGTCACAATAAACTTGATATCTAAACCTCTACTGTGAGAGAAATGTGATCCGCCGTAAACACAGTGCATTTTATTTTGAAAATTAACCCGGTGTTTTATTTTGTATACTACTTCCTGTCCCGCACGATCCGCTCTGCGCGGATTTGATGTGCCGTGCTCAATTGATGCGCCGTGCTCCGACGTCCGGCAAAAACAGAAGCTGACACATTGAATAATAGAATAATACAGCGTTTTTCTGAAATATTACCCATATTAGATGCTGAATAAGTGGACGGCGACTAGACCATAACTCACAGGTTCAAGTTGCTCCACTGTCACGTGTCCTCAGGGCGCAGTTGGCTCTCTCTCCTCTCACTTACTCACTCACTCGCCCTCTCTCTCTCTCTGGCGGAAGCGGCAGGCTCAAATAACCCGGTATTACAAGAAAACGTGGAGTTTTTGTACCGCTGTTTTTTTGTTTTGTTTTGTTTTTTACATCCCTGACAGGAATTTATTAATGTTGTTTAAAGAAGAAAAAAAAAGAAAAAAAATACACACAGGCAGAGGGCACTTTTTAAGACGAGGCAAAAAAGGGCAGGGGCTCAAACACCCATAGGGCCCTATGTGTGCACGTGCCTGATTGGCGTATACGACAGCGTGTTCCAGTTCCTGCCAATATCCAGCGACTTGGCACAGCCATTGAAGAGGTGTGGACCAACATTGCACAAGCCACCATCAACAACTTGATCAACTCTATGAAGGAGATGTGTTGCACTGCTTGAGGCAAATGCTGGTCACACCAGATACTGACTGCTTTTCTGACCCCCAAGATCCCAATAAAGCAAAACTGCACATTTCAGAGTGGCCTAAGGCACACCTGTGCAATAATCATGCTGTTTAATCAGCATCTTGATATTCCGCACCTGTGAGGTGGGATGGATTATTTTGGCAATAAAGAAGTGCTCACTAACAGATTCAGACAGATTTGTGAACAATATTTGAGAGGAATATATCTTTTGTCGATATAGTAAAAGTTTTAGATCTAGTTCAACTCATGAACATTGGGAGCAAAAACAAAAGTGTTGCATTTTTATTTTTGTTCAGTGTTGCATTATATTATATCATATTGCATTATATTATTTTGAATTATATTATATTGCATTATATAATAATTTATTGTATTACATTACTGTATGTTGCACAATATATAACAATATATTGTATTATATTGCCTCATATTATATTGCATTATTTTATATCATATTGAATCAGAATCAGCTTTGAGTATGTGTAACACACAATATATAATATTGCATAATATTATATAGCATTATCTTATCTTACATTATTTTGCAATATATTTATTATATTGCATATTGTAATATATTATAGTATCTTGCATTATATTTATATTATATTGCATAGTATCATTATCTTGCATTATATTATTTATAATATGTTATATTGCACAATATCATCTTATCTTGCATTATATTTATCATATTGCATTGTATTGTATTATATAATATTGTATTAAATTGTTAAATTATCTTGCATTTATCCTATCTCTATCCATTTTATATAATACAGCGATATATTGCATTATATTGCATGAAATTATCTCATCTTGCAAAAAATTATACTGTTTTGTATTATGCATCCATTTTCTATCGCTTGTCCCTTTTGGGGTCGCGGGGGGTGCTGGAGCCTATCTCAGCTGCATTCGGGCGGAAGGCGAGGTACACCCTGGACAAGTCGCCACCTCATCGCAGGGCCAACACAGATAGACAACATTCACACTCACATTCACATTATTTATAATATTATGTTAATATCCTCTTATCTTGCATTATATTGCATTACATTTGTCATATTGTTGCATTATTGTATTTACAATATTATTATATTACATATCTTATCTTGCATGATATTGTTTTATATTTATCATACAGTATATTTATTGTATTATACTGCATTATATTATATAATTTATAATGTTATATTGCTCTATATTATATTAATTGTATTATATTATTAGTATTATTATTATTATTGTGTGTAATTCCCAATGTTTATGTATTGTTGACATCATTCTATGGATTTATGGAGGTGAGGAAATGATAAGGCCGCCCTTCAAACCTCAACCGACCAAGCTCCTCAAACTGAGGCTCCTGTTGCCACGGTGATCCTTTTCATATACAGTCCATCTCATTGCTCGGTCCACAGTGTGTGCGTGTGGGGTAATTATGGGTATGACTACTCCTACCAACTGCTACTGTACAGTAGCTTTTTCTCCCTAATTTGCATTTGTTTGGTAAAGCGGGCATTTGCATTTAGCATTGATCTCTTTCACCCGTATCAATTTAAGAATAAAAAAACATATTCCGCTTCATCCTACTCCTTTTCAGACGTGTTAAATGGTTCACAGGTGTGATCACTTGGTTATTAAATCGTTACCATTAAAAAATGTTTTGTCTTGACAAAAGTGGTCGTCTTGCATTGGGGTCAATACAGTTTACTAGGGGTCATCAACTACCTTTGTCCAATTTTTCTTAGCAGACACAATATTCTATAGCTATAGTAAATATTGTATCCTAATTAACGTATTACTATTTGATATAGTTATTGTGTATTTTGTTCGCCTTTTTCGTTGTTAGCAGACTGGTATTACCATTAGTGTAGTGCAGAAAGCCACTAAAGCCGATAGTCATCCAGAACCACTCATCAATACTCAGGGCTTTGATTTAGAACTTCTTCATATTGTACACACAAAGTAGCACAATAATTTTTTAGACCAAAACATTGAATGTTGTCTGCACTTTAGTGTTACTTAGCTGCAATGCCGGTAGACTGAAGTAACAGGAAATCAGTTCAAGGATTTTTCACAATAAGTGAACCACCTGCTGCACTAGATTTAATGGCAAGATGTTATCTTGACTTCACTAGAGTAACCTCTCGAAATTTACAAAACCCAAAACCAGTGAAGTTGGCACGTTGTGTAAGTCGTAAATAAAAACAGAATACAATGATTTGCAAATGCTTTTGAACCTATAATCAATTGAATGGACTGCAAAGACAATACACTTCACGTTCGAACTGGAAAACGTTATTTTTTGCAAATATTAGCTCATTTGGAGTTTGATGCCTGCAACATGTTTCAAAAAAGTGGCAAAAAAGACTGAGAAAGTTGAGGAATGCTCATCAAACACTTATTTGGAACATCCCACAGGTGAACAGGCTAATGGGAACAGGTGGGTGCCATGATTGGGTATAAAAGCAGCTTTCATGAAATGCTCAGTCATTCACAAACAAGGACGGGGGGAGGTTCACCACTTTGTGAACAAATGCGTGAGCAAATTGTCCAACAGTTTAAGAACAACATTTCTCAACGAGCTATTGCAAGGAATTTAGGGATTTCCCCATCTACGGTCTGTAATATCATCAAAAGGTTCAGAGAATCTGGAAAAATCACTGCATGTAAGCGGCAAGGCCGAAAACCAACATTGAATGCCCGTGACCTTCGATCCCTCATGCAGTACTGCATCAGAGAGCAACATCAGTGTGTAAAGGATATCACCACATGGGCTCAGGAACACTTCAGAAAACCACTGTCAGTAACTACAGTTCGTCGCTACATCTGTGAGTGTAAATTAAAACGCCCCTGCTTATTTCAGCAAGACAATGCCAAGCTACGTGTTACAACAGCAAGGCTTCATAGTAAAAGAGTGTGGGTACTAGACTGGTCTGCCTGTAGTCCAGACCTGTCTCCCATTGAAAATGTGTGGTGCAATATGAAGCGTAAAATACCACAACGGAGACCCCGGACTGTTGAACAACTTAAGCTGTACATCAAGCAAGAATGGGAAAGAATTCCACCTGAAAAGCTTCAAAGATTGGTCTCCTCAGTTCCCAAACGTTTACTGAGTGTTGTTAAAAGGAAAGGCCATGTAACAATGTGGTAAAAATGCCCCTCTGCCATCTTTTTTGCAATGTGTTGCTGCCATTAAATTCTAAGTTAATGATTGTTTGCAAAAAAAATTAAGTTTCTCAGTTCGAACATTAAAAATATCTTGTCTTTGCAGTCTATTCAATTGAATATAAGTTGAAAAAGATTTGCAAATCATTGTATTCTGTTTTTATTTACCATTTACACAACGTGCCAACTTCACTGGTTTTGGGTTTTGTACTTTGCAACCAGTTTTTTCTTGAATTCAATAGTGTTTCTCACCTTCTTTATCAAAGTTCTGGCTACTTTCTTTGGCCCTATGGTGGCTTTTTTTGCAGTTGCACTCGAGTACACAGACTGGATCACCAACATGTGGGATTCTTTGTTTGGAAGCATGATTGCATGGAATGATACCCGGGCAAACCGACTAATTTGTTCCAGGTAATGTTTGGCTGTACAAAATCCTGGATGGTATACCAAAAGTGGGGCACGTGTGACATGTTGTGGCAGGGTGTGCTATGTGCAACACGGCCTACGGCGTGCCGTAGCATGACGCAGCGTGTCGCTGTGCTACAACGCCACATGTGTTAAAACGTATAGCGTGACAGAGCTTGACACGGCAAGCCATGCCGTGCTATAGCGCCATGGCGTGACACGGCGTGCTATAGCGTGTTAGCATGACACCGCATGCCATAGCGTAACACGGCGCACTAAGGCGTGACACGTACGCCACGCTATAGCGCAAGGCGTTACATACCGTGACACGACACGTTACAGCGTGACATGGCGTGCTACAGCACCACGCGTGACCCATTAAGCCGCAAGTGATGCAGTCCATCGGTCGTTGCCATGGGGACAATGAGGGTGAATGATACATGCATTAAAAGGCGACATATGTGTGTATGTTGTGTGGTTCTAATATTGTGCTTTAAAAGAAGCACCCCAGCAATATATGCATTGTGTGTGTTTGTGTACACACGTGAGCGAGTGCGCGGCGTGCACATCTGTGGTGACTCATGACAAAAATAGCAGATCTCTTGCACCCATCATTGCCACCACAAATACAATGGTTTCTATGGCAACCGTGAAAATAGACTCCACATTTGCACTCAGAAATAGCTAAAAGGACGCCGTACTAACCCCACACCGCTAACAAAAACAACAACTAGTCAGACTGCAGAGGTGGATGCACACATCCAATTCCATTAAAGCACTCACATGATACATTTGCAAACCCAAAAAGCTGCAAAATATTATTGAAGCACCAATGGAAATGTGCAAAGGTTAACTGTGTGGGAGAAAACCTCCATCTGCTTATTGTTTGAGTTGTTTGACATCTGACTGGATTGTTTAGATAATGACACATGTTGAGGTATGTAAAAAATAATAAGACAAAAATGAACAAGAAGTGAAATTTATTTTTAAAAGTATCGGTGCGATTTTAGAGATAAAGAGTAAGGTAATAAATGTTGCCATGGTTACTTTCCTTGATACTTTTGTCTTCGATATCAATTATCAGATGCTTGATAATAGTTTGCTTTGTCATTGGTGGAATTCAATATATATATATATATATATATATATATATATATATATATATATATATATATATATATATATATATATATATATATATATATATATATATATATCATTGTTTGTTTTTTTTTTTCTATTAGGGGTCGTCATATTGTGAGCCAATGGGTTGAATTAACCATACCGTCTGATGTGTGGTGGTGACTACAGTGGAGAGATATTCTGAGTATTAATTTGATGAAATTGGGATTAATAATGCACTGTAAAAAGTCAGTAAATATGATGGTAGAAGAAAAACAACTCTTTCAGAATTTTACCGTAAAAATAAAAGTGGTACCATTTACAGTAATGCGCTGTAAAAACGATAACTGTAGATTTTACATTAAAAAAAACAAAAAACTATTTTTACCGTAAATTTTACCAGTAAATCGGAGAAAAAACTCCTGTAAATTTTAGAGGGAAATTCTACAGACTGCTTGTTGTTGTTTTTTATGTAGTTCTAACAAACACTCTTGGTGCAACTTGGACACATCATCAGTGTTGCATCCTGGGTTCATTGGGTGTTTCGGGTCTCACAACAGACACCCTCGCCCAGGTGACCCACCCGGAGTTGATCAGATGTGTCTAAGTAGCCCACGGATCCCCCCGCTAGATACACCGACATCTTGATGCCTTTTCTGCTGCATCGGTGATGTCTCTGATGGCTTTCCTGTTCTGCAGCCCCTTCCCTGCCCTGATGAGAGATTGGACAACAAACCCTCTGCACCCGACCTCGATTCGGTTGCATTGGGTCCTCCATCCCCTGCTTCTGCATTCGGCTGCCAGCTCCTCATACTTGGCCCTCTTCCTCTCGAAGGCCTCCTCCATCCGGTCCTCCCAGGGGACAGTCAGCTCCAGCAGGACCACTTGCCTCGTTGTTTCAGACACCAGGACTGTGTCTGGCCTGAGTGTGGTCATCCGCGATGTTCTCTGGGAACTTGAGCTGTCTCCCTAGGTCAACCTTCAGCTGCCAGTCCCGAGCTGTTGCCAGCAGCCCCCTTGCTTTTGACTCCGGTGCTGTTGTGGCTTCTCCCCAGCTCTAACAAAGGTGATGGACTGCCTTGTTGGTTGTTGGTGTTTGCTGGTGGAGATCCCTGTGCTGATGACCTCTGCAATGACCCACAGCACTTGGTCATGGCGCCAGCGATAATGCCTGTCTCCAAGCGCCCGCGGGCAGCAGCTCAAGATGTGCTGCAGCGATACAGTTTTCTGGCAAAGAGAGCAGAGTGGAGTCTCGGCTAAGCCTAAGCGGAAGAGATTGGACGGGCTTGGGAGTACATCATACACAGACTGTATGAGGAACTTGATCCGGTGTGGCTCAGATCTCCATAGCTTGGTCTACGACATCTTCCGGGTGGCTGCCTCTTACCATCGGATCCATTCGCCCTGCAGCCGCATCCCTACTGTCCTACTGCAGCGGGCTTCCTCCACCCCTGCTCGGACCTCCTCCTGGATCAGCTATCGCCTTTCCTTTCCCTGGGACTTGCTGTAGTGAGGTCTTGGATTACTCCCGAGACCTGCCAGTCCGGAAGTCACTGTTCCCACCAACTCACTGTGTCGCAACCGTGCCTCAGCCTGGTTGACTGCCTTGTGAGCCTTCCACTTCCTGCCGGTTCTCACTACTATGCCTGCCGAGGATACCTTGTTGTCATTGGAGTCCCTATACAGTAGCACCTCTCTAGCTCGGGTAACCATAAACTCTTCCGTCAGACTACTGAAGTGCAGTTTTAGCTTGTTGTTCTTCCTGTACAAGGCAGTGCTGTTGAGGCTTTGCGGTAGGCCCAACCACTTCTGGAGGAAACAGCTCTCTCCTCTCGAAGAACTCGACGGTGGTCATTGGCACTTCATAGACTAGTGGTGGCCAGAGGAGTCGTGGCAAGATGCCGTGTTGGTAGATCCAGGCTTTAAACTTGCCTATAAGCCCCGACATATCCACCGCTGTCAGCCAGGTTCCCAATTTCTCCGTTGTTGATTGGAGTGCTGCGGTGCCCTTCAAGGTGCAGTTGTAAATCTTGCCCAGGCTCTTTACTGGCTTTTCTCCCATAGATGGGATCCGGACACCTCCTATCGAGAAGTGGAATTGGTCCGTAACCTTCCCCCTCCTCACCACCAAAGACCTGGACTTGGCTGGCTTGAAGTCCATCCGTGCCCAGCCGATAAGACACCTTCCCTCTTCTCCAGATGACTTTAAAGATGGTCCACAGTCACTTCAAGAGTCTGGGGCATCTTTTGTAGACAACATATGGTACTCCACTGGGGCCTGGGGCTGAACTGGTTCTAGCAGCTTTGACAACCTCCTCAACTTCTTTCAAAGTTGGCATTTTGATGTTAAATGCAGAGGTGGGTTCTGGCGGAGTTATCAAGGTCCTGCATGTCCAAGATGTTCCTCCCTTGCACTGTCACTGCAAGTGGCACTGAGGTGCTTGTTAACCTCATCTTCAGTACGGGCAAGGTGCATGGCCACTTCTTTTCTGCCCGAGGACCTTTTTGGTGAAGCCAAAGGGATTTGAGATGAAGGCCGCATGTTTCCTGGCTCTTTCCCTACACGTCCTTCTATGCCACACGGCTCGACATAGAGTGGTGAGTTTTTTCCTCAAGATGCTGCGGAGCTCTGCCAGCCAGGCCTTCTCATCCTCCCTTGCCTGCTTAAACTGCCGTCCAAGCAGTCTAAGCTCCTGCCGAAGCTGGAAAATCTTCACCTCCCTTCTGTTTGGCTCCCCTCAACCTCTGGTTGGCTGTTGTTTTTTTTATGCCATAGCTTTCCGCACCAATGCTGATGATCATTGCAGCCATCATCTGCCATTTCTGGTCTACAACCCCCTTTGCAGTAGCTTTAAAGACTTGGTCCAGGTCCTCATCAAACTGTAGCCACTCTCTTTCCTTGTTGGCAGCAGGCCACATGACCCGGCGGTGGTCTGAAAGACTGACATGGGGTGGGGTTTGTGGAGCATGGAGGGTCTGGGCACTGTGGGTTGACTCCTGGCCGGGCTCCTCTTGCGTCTCACCAGGTACTGGACCTGTGCGTTGCTGCACCTGCATCCCAGTCAAACATTTCATTTTAGCATGGTTCATAACCTGTTTATCCGTCCTGCTAGGGTGCTCATCCTCCCCCCATCTCGGGCAACAATTCAGTAGAGTTTTCCATAGCTTTCTTGTGGGTGCTCCCTCACAGGAGCTGCAGTTTGGGTTGCAACCCTCTCTTCTCCGGTTACTGTCTCTCCAGCAGTCGCCATACTATTCATGGTCGTCAAAGCTACTGATTTTATTTATTTATTTTTACAGTGTGTGTCCACTGAACTAAACATCATGTATGGCTATATTGTGACACCATTTATGAAATTACTTTTGAAAATGCTTCATCTGCAGTAACTTATTTGCAACAAATGTAAATGTTTTTGGGGGGTTTTTGAATGCTTAGCAGAAATAAGTCTTGGGATTATAGTATTGCCTACTTTGACAGTAATATTACAATGTGTTCAAATATATGAACATTTTTAATAAATATTTTTTATAGTGTTTACCAAAATTGTATTTAACATTTTTTTCTTAAAAACCAATCTTATCAAATGAAACTATAACTCATGTTTTACCAACTCCTTGAATATTTTTAAGTGTGTTTTATACCTATAGAGTAATACAAGTATTCGGGGGAAAAAAAGTTATTTTTGAAATGTATTCTTTTAATATTTTATATTCCTAATTTAAAGTAGGAATATCAAATATTAAATATAATATGTATTTAACTTTACTGCATACTAATGTATTTTTATTTCATGTGATTCCTTGAGGAGCAAAAAATAAAAAATTACCTTCAGATTTGGTGTTTGTTCTCTTTTATTTAGGAACCGTCAAATTAAAAACAGATCATTATTAGGAGGTAGGGTTGTACGGTATACCGGTACTAGTATAGTACCACGATACTAATGAAACATATTCGGTACTATACCGCCTCTAAAAACTTTGTTTTAACAGGCATGACAGCGCATCACAATGTGTATAGACAGAAAAAGGAAAAATGGACGCATTTTGGCCTAAAAACTAAAGATAAAGGTGAAGTTATAGCACTGACACTTCCTCGGGAAGAGGTGCTATAAGACATGGCTAGCTAGCTCGCGACTAACGTTCAACCGCAGTCTGCAGTGTTGTAGCTAATTCTAAATCACTAATCCTCGTTTAAGACATGGCTAGCTAGCTAGCGGCTAATATTCAACCGCAGTCTGCAGTGTGGTAGCTAATTCTAAATCACTAATCCTCGCCTCCATGGCGACAAATAAAGTATGTTTCTTTCTTATCATCCCTGCAGGACGAGGAATAGCTAAACATGCTTCACCAGTGGAGGCTCCTCCATAGAGGTGGAGGAGGCCTGGCCTCCCCAATAATTTGAGAGAAGAGAGAGATTTAAAAAAAACAATAAATATATTTATTTTATTTATTTATTTTAACAAAAAACATATTTTTTATTTTTTATATTCATATTATTTTAGTTTTGTTCATAAATCTAAATGTTCCCATGGCTAAAACCCAATATTGCAATTGTAAAGCAACAGGCCAGATTTCCCTATCAGTTTGTATTAAGGGAGGCCAGGCCTCCCCTAGGAAATTAGCTTCTCATAGAAGTCAATGTAATGCATGCTTTTTCATGCCAATATGTGATTGGCCAGATCACTGAAAATGGGTGGGCAACGGAGGCCTGGCCTCACCATGCATTGTGTCCAGGGCTGAAAGATTGACATTTTGTTCGTCCAATCACATGCTACTGGTTCATTTGGAATCAATCCTTTCCTTTCCTAATCAACACAGAAGCCATTTTGAGAATTCGCCAGCCACTTCAGTCAAACAAACACTCGCCATAGTGGCTACGAGTGTCCTATCAACTTGTGCTTTTCAGGAAATTTAGAGAACACCCCTGGCTATCATCCGTGAAGTTTATAGCTCATATAGCCAAATACTTTTGCTTAAAACGACCTCGGAAATCGGCGAGATTCTGGCGCAATTTGAGATCTTGGGCTGGAGATAGATGTGGAGTGGAGTCCAGGAGAGAGCATGCCGCCCCTCAGCTAAACCAGATGTGAGTTGAACTAATTAGATGTCTCTACCAGTGTTACACCACTAGTTCTCAGTAGTAATAACACTCCATTTTGTCTGTGTTTCTCAGCAGATAAAGCCAACTGGAACCATATTTTTACATATTTTATATTAAATATATTGAATAAAACTACATATGATAAAGAAAGTGTTATCTTATCTTTTTTATATGCTAAACTTGATTAAATTGGTGATTACATGTTGAAGCTGTAGAAGAATGAAAAATGTAAGCTAAACAAAATTGTTTTTAACTACATAATTAAAATTCCTGCCTTTTACACATGTTCACTTGGCGTTTATATAACATCCAAATGTCATTTCTCAGCTTAATTATCAGGCAGGCTCATAGACTTACAGCAATGTAATTTCTTCAGGAAGGCACAAGGCTAAGCTCTGCACAATGAATTGCATCAGCAAGAACTTTCTGACTGTAGCTTACACTCCAAATAGTATGCCTTTGGCCAGCACAAAGACAGATAAGAGAACAGGGAACATTCCATCGCGAGTGAAGTGAGCAAGCGGAAAAAAATGGCCTCCTCAATTCTGGAAGTCACCAGCCTCCACTGTGCTTCACTACACGCGTACCGTAGCTCACCGGCGTCACAATGTAAACAAACGCCATGGGTGGATCTCCTTTAACTATGATTACATCAGTGGTTCTTAACCTGGGTTTGATCGAACCCTAAGGGTTCGGTGAGTCGGCTTCAGGGGTTCGGCGGAGCTTCCGCCGCGGAGGTCAAGACACACCCGACTCATTGTGTAAATAAAAACTTCTCCCTATGGGCGTATTATGGATACCCTCAAACAATGTTCCCTCTAATTTTCCATATGCGTGAGCAAACGTAAAAACTCCTTGAGTATTCAGTGGAGCACATGTGAGCACATCTGTCCCAATCCTGACTAAATAACAAATTAAATGTTTTATTATTGTAATCAAATGACAGCTGTCATTTTCATGAGATTATTTTCTAATATAAGTGTTTTGGCCCACTTACAACGACAATAACAAAAAATATTGTTTTTCATGAGCTGTGTACTAGTATTGTATGTCTGGGTGGAAAACGAAGAAGAGGAACAGACTTTGCAGTGAAAATAGAGAAATTATTTTATTTTATCATTTAAAATGACATGAGAGTGGCACTTTCCAAGGTGAAGCCACGCATATCTGAACTGGTCTCTCAAAGGCAACAGCAGAAGTCACACTGATTTGCAGGTGTGTAATTTGTTGTGAGTTCATGCACTGTGTTGGTTTTGTTCTTTGAACAAGGTGATGTTCATGCACGGTTCATTTTGTGCACCAGTAAAAAAACATAAGTTTGCCTTGAATTTGAAAAAATATATATATATATTTTTCACTGAAGAAGGGTTCGGTGAATGCGCATATGAAACTGGTGGGGTTCGGTACCTCCAACAAAGTTAAGAACCACTGGATTACATCAATATTTTTAGCATCACAAAATCTTATTTAAATAAATAAATGATAAATGGGTTATACTTGTATAGCGCTTTTCTATTTCTTTTTTTTATTTTTATATTATGTTTATAAACTCTGGAAATACATCCCTGGACACATGAGGACTTAAATTATTACCATTGTATGGTCCTGTAACTACTTGGTATGAGATCGATACCTACATTTGTGGTATAATCCAAAACTAATGTAAAGTATCAAACAAGAGAAGAATAAGTGATTATTACATTTTAACAGAAGTGTAGAAAGAACATGTTGAAAGAGAAAATAAACAGATATTAACAGTAAATGAACAAGTAGATTAATAATTCATTTTCTACCACTTGTCCCTCATAATTTTGACAAAATAATAGAATGGAATATGACACAATATGTTACTGCATATGTCAGCAGCTAAATTAGGAGCATTTGTTTGTTTACTTAGTACTAAAAGAAAAGTTGTCTCGTATGTTCACTATTTTATTTAAGGACAAACTTGCAATAAGAAACATATGTTTTATGTACCGTAAGAATTTTTGTTAAAATAAAGCCAACAATGCCATTTTTGTGGTCCCCTTTACTTAGAAAAGTATCAAAATACATTTGGGTACCTATACCAAAATATTAGGAGGATATGTCCTACAATTTACTGTATTTAAATATTCCATGATCCCCCTAAAAGACTTGACTTAAAAATATTAAGTTATTATGTTGCTCTTAGACAATTAAATATAGATATGATACTGTATGTATTTCCAGTAGCAGCTAAATAAAATATTCGACATGTTCCTCAACCCGCCGGGAGAGGGCGCTGTGTCCTGTGTTTTGTACCCCAAGTAGAGGACGATTCATACATGACAGGCCCGGCTCTAACCAATCTGGCGCCCTAGGCAAGATTTTAGGTGGCGCCCCCCCACATCGGCAGTGAAGTGTATATACTCACAAGAAACCGAATAGCTTTGTCTTTGACCTTTTTTTTTTACTTAAAGAAAGCAAATTAACAATCAGAATAGTTAACAAGATAAAAAAAATATGGATAAATAAATGAATACAAAAAATAAAAAATGAATATATGAAATACAATATTTTTTACATACATAAACACAAAATAAAACGTGTCAACAAGTTTCATAAAATAAATTAAAAATACAATATAAATAAGGCACTGCACAAAACAATATATCAAACCAGTATGACTTTAACAACTATATTACACAAAAAGGGGATCCAACAGAGTTCTCTATTTGTGCTTTTTAATATTGCATTAACTAGAATGACTTACAAATTACTGTACACCAGGGAGTACTGTAATTACCTAACGTTACATTATTATTTTCCATAACAATTTAGCCCCCTCCACAATATTAACCCGACGTTAAAACAGAACTAGCTATTTATTGATTAGCAATTGCCGAATCATGTAACATTAGCTTAATGCTAAAAAGACAGGTTACTATCACATTCTGTAACAGACAAATAATTTCATGTAGGCAAACGTTACCTACCTGCTACCTCTGTCTTTTTCTCGTTTCTCCCCTTCTTTTCTCCCCTGGGCACCTGACAGTTTTGGCCGTTTTGACATCTTGTGTTGATTTTTTTTATGTGGTGACGTCCAAAAAGAGTCATGATACGGGAATGGAGGGGGCGCACCGTGCCGGGGGAGGGGGTGGGGGGGCGTAATGTTGTAACAAATAATATTTCTATTAAATAGGCTTTACTTTGCATTTTAATTAACGTGGGATTATTTTATGTATTTAGAAATAATAGTACCAACTTTTTTTTTTTTTTTTTTCCTCCAACATTTGTGGCACTGGCGTGGCGCCCCCTGATGGACGGCGCCCTTAGCATTTGCCTATACGGCCTATGCCACGGGCCGGCCCTGCGACATGATACATTGTATTTTACACTTTCGGATAATTATTTATCTAACAATATTGTCACACAGCTTAATTCTCAAGTAGCTAAATAAGGTCGATGAAAAGAATCCACATGATTAAATTAGAAAATGTCCAAACAACAACAGTAGCAGCAGTTGAGTGTGATATCTTCCAAGGAGAGCAGGTTTAAGGTCACGTTGTAAGTGCGATGCATGCAGCTTGGATCTAACCTTCACCTGCTTGGCCCAACTCATTATAAATTCTCCAGAGACACGTAAATCTCCTTCTCCTCCTGCTAGGCAGACGACTAAATCCAGCGAGCTATTTTATTCGGAAGAATTTCCCAGCGGCACAGAAATCCAACGAGCGCCAGGAGAATAAATAAAGAGGGAAAGGATGACTGAGCAGATGTAAAGGAACACCCTGCACTCACTCAACAATAAACAATCACATTTTTTTCTCTCCTCATAAAAGTCTGCTTCTTCATTCATGCAAGAATTTTGGTTTCGTCTGCGGGCTACAGAGCGTTTTCTATTCAGGCTCCAGTACTCTGGAATGCCCTACCAGTAACAGTTAGAGATGCTACCTCAGTAGAAGCATTCAAGTCCCATCTTAAAACTCATTTGTATACTATCGCCTTTAAATAGACCTCCCTTTTAGAGCAGTTTATCTGGCGTCTCTTTTCTGCTCTGCCCCCCTCTCCTGCGTGGAGAGGTTACCAGGTGACCTCAGATGATGCGCCAGGTGACCACAGCCAGCTGTTCAAAGTCGGGACCTGGGGTGGACTACTCAACTGTGCATCAGTTGAGTTTTTTCTTGCCCTGATGTGGGATCTGAGCCGAGGATGTCGTTGTGGCTTGTGCAGCCCTTTGAGACACTCGTGATTTGGGGCTATATAAATAAACTTTTGAAGAATTTAAATTCCATTTTATTGGATTTAATACTTACCTTTCCTTTTATGAATTAAGTGATTAAATAGTCGTATTTTATTTAATTTAAACCTAATTTGATCTCGTTTTTTATGCAAGAATTGAAATACATTTGTATTTAATTGTATTTTGCTTTCCTGTTATACATTTAAGTGACTAAATAATCACATTTGATTAGATTCATTTTATTTATTCTTTAATGTGATAAATGGAAAAAAAAAAATTCAAAAGACTGTTGACGCACGCTGCCGTGCAAAAGCTAAGAACTATCTTTCTATCTGTGTGCTTCTAATTGCTTTACAACTTTCTTTAGTATTTCTCCAACATATTTAGTAGTCTTATCAAACCTACAAAGCACCCACTCTCTGTCTCACCGCCTATCTCTCAGCTAACTAGCTGCTAAGCTAACAAAGCTAAGCTAGTCCAAAGCAACTGCGCTCCGAAGACGTCTGCTCTCTCACGCTGCTGCTACTCTTCGCCTATTGCGCCGAAGACAACAAGAACTCGACTCGGTGAAAGAAACAACATGAGTATGGCTCCCTGCTCTTCATGCACTTTTCTCATGGATAGGTTGGCCCTACTAGAGGACCGTGTACGCCAGGTAGAGCAGAGTAATTTCGTAACTTTAGACACCATGGACAAGTTTGCTAGCGTTAGCTGTAGCAAGCGGACTAGCCCAGCTTGTAGCAGTCAAAAGTGGCCTACAATTCACAGTGAACCGGTTGGAACGCAAAATAGATTTAGCCCTTTAGTCAGTCTACCAGACACCACATCTTAGTCATAGGGGACTCTATCACCCGGAACATACAGCTTAGCAAACCAGTCATAATTAAGTGCACCTGACATTGAAGCTAATCTTAGGGAGCTGACTCGCAACAGGCCTAGTAAACACGTACAGCAGGCTAATCGCACCACTAGCTACGCGAACATAGTTGTACACGCCGGCTCCAATGACACTAGGGTGAGACAGTCAGAGATTACAAAAAGGAACATAGTAGGATTTATAATCTCGCGAGAAAGCTTGTCTTGGAATCGAGTACTTGCCTCTGGCCCCCTGCCTTCAAGAGGCAATGATGAGAGGTATAGCAGATTAGTCTCGCTTAACAAGTGTGGCTGTCTAGTTTTTGTAGAGAACAAGAACCATACTTGCCAACCCTCCCGTTTTTAGCGGGAGAATCCCGGTATTCAGCGCCTCTCCCGACAACCTCCCGGCAGAGATTTTCTCCCGACAAACTCCCGGTATTCAGCCGGAGCTGGAGGCCACGCCCCCTCCAGCTCAATGCGGACATGAGACTGAGTGGGGACAGCCTGTTCTCACGTCCGCTTTCCCGCAATATAAACAGCTTGCGTCATAACATCTAGGGCTTTTAGAGAGTAGAGTGCACAACTGCGCACACAACAAGGAGACGAAGCAGAAGAACGAGGAAATTACAGACATGGCGACGCCGTCGACGAGCAAGATGAAGAAATACGCTTGCAAGTTCCAAAACAAATGGAAACAAGAATTTCAGTTCATCCAGGACATTTCGAAGGGGAAGGTGTATGTTGCCTGTAAATTTTGTAGAACAGAATTCTCCATTGAACACGGTGGCCGAAATGATATACTTATCATGAACGGAGAAGTTAAACAGGACAATACTGCCATCTAATGGATAGCCATCGGAACACTGAAATTCAAGTATTTCTTTTATTTATATGTAAATAAAAATAAAAATAAAATATATATATATATATATATATATATATATATATATATATACATATATATATATATATATATATATATATATATATATATATATGAAATATATATGAAATACTCGAGTTGGTGAATTCTAGCTGTAAATAACCACGCCCCCCGCCCCCACCCCCCCCACCCCCACCCCCCACCTTCCGATATTGGAGGTCTCAAGGTTGGCAAGTATGACAAGGACTAACATTTATTGATAATTGGCCCTTTTGGGGGGAAAACAGGGCTTGCTGAGGAGAGGACGGCCTTCACCCTAACCGGGAAGGTGCCAACACTCTTTCCAGAAATATAGATTACTATTTGAGTCACACTTGACTAACTACAGTAGAGCAAGCTCGGACACAGGCAAATACAGTGTCTGTTAGTCCGGGTGAGGAATCAGTTAAGATAGAACTAACCAGCGCCAGGCTGGAAAATTAATGCACACATAGCATTTCTCGTAGAATAAAACATAACTCGCATTATGTTTTTTCTGTAGCAACTGTGCCAGAGGTGGATATGCATTCCCTGAGGTGGCAAATTATGACACGTTAATAATTTGTCTCGAAAATCCTCAAAAAAATTGTTGCACATTAGCTAAATGAACAGTTAGCGTCTTATAATCTCTGTGAACCCTTTCAGTTAGGGCAATGCACTCTACGGAGACAGCCCTCACAAAAATGACTAATGATCTATTGCTAACTATGGATGCTGACGCGTCATCCATGTTGCTGCTACTTGATCTTAGCGGTGCTTTCGATACCGTCGATAATAATATTTTATTAGAGCGTATCAAAACACGTATTGGTATGTCAGACTTAGCCTTTTCTTGATTAAACCCCTATCTTACTGACAGGATGCAGTGCGTCTCCCATAACAATGTGACCTCGGAGTATGTTAAGGTAACGTGTGGAGTTCCACAGGGTCCCGTTCTTGGCCCTGCACTCTTCAGCATCTACATGCTGCCGCTAGGTGACATCATGCGCAAATACGGTGTTAGCTTTCAGGGTTATGTTGATGATAGCAACTTAACGCTAAGAAAACGGAAATGCTGATTATCGGTCCTGCGGTGATCAAGGGTGATGGGTCAAATGCAGAGAATAATTTTGTTGGTGTGTGTGACAATCATTGGTACTTTAACTTTTTAGACACGGGCACCTATTTAATAATACTACCTTAACATTTGACAACTAAACAATTACACAAAGTGACTCAGTAAAGATTCTGGGTATTATCTTCGACCCAACTCTCTCGTTTGAGTCACACATTAAGAGTGTTACTAAAACAGCCTTCTTTCATCTCTGTAAATTCGTCCCATTTTGTCCACCAGCGACGCTGAGATTATTATTCATGTGTTCGTCACGTCTCGATTACTGTAACTAATTATTTTTGGGTCTCTCTATGTCTAGCATTAAAAGATTACAGTTGGTACAAAATGCGGCTGCTAGACTTTTGACAAGAACAAGAAAGTTTGATCATATTATGCCTACACTGGCTCACCTGCACTGGCTTCCTGTGCACTTAAGATGTGACTTTAAGGTTTTACTACTTATGTATAAAATACTACACGGTCTAGCTCCATCCTATCTTGCTGATTGTATTGTACCATAAATCCCGCCCAGAAATCTGCATTCAAAGAACTCCGGCTTATTAGTGATTCCCAGAGCCTGCGGGCTTTAGAGCGTTTTCTATTCAGGCTCCATGTACTCTGGAATGCTCTACCAGTAACAGTTAGAGATGCTACCTCGGTAGAAGCATTTAAGTCCCATCTTAAAACTCATTTGTATACTCTAGCCTTTAAATAGACCCCTTTTTAGACCAGTTGATCTGTCGTCTCTCTTTTCTGCTCTGCTCCTCACATCTGCGGTCCCTTCCAGGGTTTCACGCTCTTCCCATTGGGTTGAGTTTTTTGTTGCCCTGAAGTGTATCTGAGCTGAGGATGTCATTGTGGCTTGTGCAGCCCTTTGAGCCATTTCCAATTAAGGTCCATATAAGTAAACTTTGATCACATTTGAGTTATTTTACCTACTTTACTTTCCTGTTATATTTATATTTAATTTAACATATTTGTTTGTTTTTTTTTCATTTTAAATTGTATATTACTTTCCTGTAAGAAATTAAGTGTCTAAATAGTCACATTTAATTATAATAAATCTGCAGAAAATTGTATTGTTTTCATGCAAGAATTGGAATTTAAAAATGTTTAAACGCAAAAATCACATACATAAATATTCAGACCCTTTGCTCAACACTTTGTTGATGCACCTTGGGCAGCAATTACAGCCTTAAGTCTTTTTGAATACAATGCCACAAGCTTTACACACCTATTTTAGGGCAGTTTTTCCTATTCCTCTTTGCATCATCTCTCAAGCTCCATCAGGTTTGGTTTTCATCCAGGATGTCTCTGTACATTGCTGCATTCAACCTAGTCTCATCAATACAGCTGCGCTCTTTCAAAGCTACTGTTTCACTTGAGCAACATTACTCATGTTGCAGCTACTGTACTTGTAATGTGAGCTGTCCCAGCAGTTACATGCACTCATTTAAAGTAGATGGATTATTTCATCTGCAAATGGAACAGATGATCTAAAAAAAAAAAAAAAAAGAAGCTTTAAAATGTATTGAAAGGTCTGCTTTGTGTTTTTGTCGTGCAAGGCAAAGTTCTTATAAGTCTACCAGCAACTAAAAGGCAAAGTTCCACTGTTAGGAAAAAGATACCAACCTTTTAAATCAGAGGTCCCCAAACTTTTTGACCTGGGGGCCGCATTGGGTTAAAAACATTTGGCCAGGGGCCGGGATATAATAATAAATATATATATATATATATATATATATATATATATATATATATATATATATATATACATACATACATATATATATGTATATACATACATATATATACATACATACATACATACATACATACATACATACATACATATATATACACATACATACACACATATATATATATATATATATACACCTACACACACATATATACACACACATACATACATACACACATATATACATACACACATATATACATGCACACACATACATACACACATATATACACACACACACACACACATTTATGTACTGTATATACATACACATTCACACACATATACACACACATACATATACATATATATACAAACCCCGTTTCCATATGAGTTGGGAAATTGTGTTAGATGTAAATATAAACGGAATACAATGATTTGCAAATCATTTTCAACCCATTTTCAATTGAATGCACTACAAAGACAAGATATTTGATGTTCAAACTCATAAACTTCATTTTTTTTTTGCAAATAATAATTAACTTAGAATTTCATGGCTGCAACACGTGCCAAAGTAGTTGGGAAAGGGCATGTTCACCACTGTGTTACATGGCCTTTCCTTTTAACAACACTCAGTAAACATTTGGGAACTGAGGAGACACATTTTTTAAGCTTCTCAGGTGGAATCCTTTCCCATTCTTGCTTGATGTACAGCTTAAGTTGTTCAACAGTCCGGGGGTCTCCGTTGTAATATTTTAGGCTTCATAATGCGCCACACATTTTCAATGGGAGACAGGTCTGGATTACAGGCAGGCCAGTCTAGTACCCGCACTCTTTTACTATGAAACCACGTTGATGTAACACGTGGCTTGGCATTGTCTTGCTGAAATAAGCAGGGGCGTCCATGGTAACGTTGCTTGGATGGCAACATATGATGCTCCAAAACCTGTATGTACCTTTCAGCATTAATGGCGCCTTCACAGATGTGTAAGTTACCCATGTCTTGGGCACTAATACACAGTAATATGTCCACTGATGTTTAAAAACTCTACACTCGGAGTCTATTTTACGTTTCCCCAACGATTTTGCCATTTTTTTCCCTCATGCACTAATTGATTGAAAGAGCATGATGAGGTCACGTTATCGATGGGAAAATGTATTTTTAGACAAAATTATTTGCCTGAGCGGCTAGGAGACCCCAAGAGTAACAAGCGGTAGAAAATGGATTGATGGATGTGCTAGAAAGGACTGATAATATATACATATGTATATATATATATATATATATATATATATATATATATATATATATATATATATATGTATATATACATATGTGTATATATCAGTGGAGGCTCCTCCATAGAGGTGGAGGAGGCCTGGCCTCCCCAATAATTTGAGAGAAGAGAGAGATTTAAAAAAAACAATAAATATATTTATTTTATTTATTTATTTGAACAAAAAACATATTTTTTATTTTTTATATTCATATTATTTTAGTTTTGTTCATAAATCTAAATGTTCCCATGGCTAAAACCCAATATTGCAATTGTAAAGCAACAGGCCAGATTTCCCTATCAGTTTGTATTAAGGGAGGCCAGGCCTCCCCTAGGAAATTAGCTTCTCATAGAAGTCAATGTAATGCATGCTTTTTCATGCCAATATGTGATTGGCCAGATCACTGAAAATGGGTGGGCAACGGAGGCCTGGCCTCACCATGCATTGTGTCCAGGGCTGAAAGATTGACATTTTGTTCGTCCAATCACATGCTACTGGTTCATTTGGAATCAATCCTTTCCTTTCCTAATCAACACAGAAGCCATTTTGAGAATTCGCCAGCCACTTCAGTCAAACAAACACTCGCCATAGTGGCTACGAGTGTCCTATCAACTTGTGCTTTTCAGGAAATTTAGAGAACACCCCTGGCTATCATCCGTGAAGTTTATAGCTCATATAGCCAAATACTTTTGCTTAAAACGACCTCGGAAATCGGCGAGATTCTGGCGCAATTAGAGATCTTGGGCTGGAGATAGATGTGGAGTGGAGTCCAGGAGAGAGCATGCCGCCCCTCAGCTAAACCAGATGTGAGTTGAACTAATTAGATGTCTCTACCAGTGTTACACCACTAGTTCTCAGTAGTAATAACACTCCATTTTGTCTGTGTTTCTCAGCAGATAAAGCCAACTGGAACCATATTTTTACATATTTTATATTAAATATATTGAATAAAACTACATATGATAAAGAAAGTGTTATCTTATCTTTTTTATATGCTAAACTTGATTAAATTGGTGATTACATGTTGAAGCTGTAGAAGAATGAAAAATGTAAGCTAAACAAAATTGTTTTTAACTACATAATTAAAATTCCTGCCTTTTACACATGTTCACTTGGCGTTTATATAACATCCAAATGTCATTTCTCAGCTTAATTATCAGGCAGGCTCATAGACTTACAGCAATGTAATTTCTTCAGGAAGGCACAAGGCTAAGCTCTGCACAATGAATTGCATCAGCAAGAACTTTCTGACTGTAGCTTACACTCCAAATAGTATGCCTTTGGCCAGCACAAAGACAGATAAGAGAACAGGGAACATTCCATCGCGAGTGAAGTGAGCAAGCGGAAAAAAATGGCCTCCTCAATTCTGGAAGTCACCAGCCTCCACTGGTATATATATATATATATATATATATATATACATATATATATATATATATATATATATATATATATATATATATATATATATATATATATATATATATATATATATATATATATATATATATATATATATATATAATTTTAAACTCTGGACTACCCGCAGGCCTGATTTTGGACGCTGGCGGGCCGTAGTTTGGGGACCACTGGTTTAAATGATTTAAATCCAGCTAAAAAAGTAATATAACAGGACAGTTAAAAATTAACAACAAAAACGATGATTTAAAAAAAAGTGTAATAAAAGATTAAAAAAGTCAAAATAGTTCTCATCTCTTTCTGTCCGGATCTGTTCCAGCTGCCTTTCTTTGCTGGGGGGGAAGAGGAGTCCAAAGGGTGGCCGTGCTCTTTGACCTCTTTTAGCTTGGCTACGGCCATGCAAGTCCTGCGACACCGCTGTAAGGAGAGCAGAAGGGTGCACTCACTGAGCAGCATAGGCAACAGCTCGTCATAAACACGCCCACCAGGCACAGATTTATTTTGCTTTCCTTTACTTAGCGTATTGTGAGCGTTGAGCCGATATTTCCCGTCGGCATGTGCGCGTCCTGGCCACCTGCCGTCTGTCTGCCGTGTCGTCACTCCAGTGCTTTGTTGCTCGGCATCAGACTCTCGACCCTTTCCCTGCACGTCACTCTCGCTTCTCCAGTCCACTCGTGTCCCTGCTCCTCCGTCAGGACACCCTTTTCTGCCTTCCTAACCTCCGAACTCTGCGTGTGTGTTCCTTCTGCTGGCATTTAAACCGCAACTCCAAGTCCCCTTCTCCAATCATGTCGCTTGATTGTGAATTGTCCCAGTTGTCTCCAATCAGTCCACCTAACACACGTGTCAAACTCAAGGCCCGGGGGCCAGATCTGGCCCGGCACGTCATTTAACGTGGCCTGCAAAAGCCCGGAAACAATGTGCATCTTTCTTACTGAATGTTTTCATTGTTTCCATTTTACAGAATTTTTTTTTATGTAATACAGGAAATGTCATATGTTTTAAACTTTGATATTATCTGCTCGTGTAACAAATATTCAATTGTCATTGGTGTGAATCTTTGGGCACCTCGCCATTCGATTCCGATTCTTGGGGTGAGGATTTCATTCATAATCAATACTTGATTCAACACGATTCCTGATTCAAACAGATTTTTGCAATGTATTATTTGGTATAATAATATCACCTTAACAAAACAGCTTACAGGTTACAAAACCTCCTTTTGGTTGCTGACGTATTATATATATATGTGCACCAAGTAAGTAAAATGGTTTTTTTTATAATTTGTCCCAAAAAAATAATACATTAGATTTTTTTAAATTATTAATCAATTTACAATCGGGATGAATAAGAATCGCGATTCATATGTGATAAAAAAAAATTTTTTTAGCATCCCTAATTATTTTATACCATATTATAGTTTGTAAAAATAACAATAAATACTTAAATATCTGCTTGTCACCTGGAGTTAAGATTTCAGAGCAAATTATCCATCAATTTGTACGTACACAAATCCAATAATCATATGCATTGGCAATTGTGCAATAATATACTGAGGCGATTATACTTTTATATTCTTACATTCACTGTTACAAGCGGCCCTTTGAGGGCGGCCATGACTGCGATGTGGCCCTCGATGAAAACAAGTTTGACACCCCTGACCTAACAATTCAGGGGGGACGACAGCAACCCTACTAAAGGTGCTGACCGAGATCCTGGTGCAGTTCTACTCAACCATCATCGAGTCCATCCTCACCTCCTCCATCACCGTGTGGTTCTCCGGCGCCACAGTCCGGGACAAGCATCGACTGCAGCGCATCGTACGTGCTGCTGAGAAGGTTATTGGCTGCAAACTCCCATCCCTCCAGGACCTGTTCTCCTCCAGGACCAGGAGGCGTGTGGGTCGGATCACAGCTGACTCTTCTCACCCTGGACACAAACTATTCTCCCCTCTCCCCTCAGGCAGGAGACTACGGTCCATCCAGACCCACACCTCCCACTACCTGAACAGTTTTTTCCCCTTGGCCATCAGGCACATGAACAATAACACGATCTGATAGCTCAGTTACAGCTCATTTTATTACCTATTCTGTGTTATATGTGTTTTATATTGCACGATTGCACCAAGTAAAATTCCTAGTTTGTGAACCCGTTCTCAAACAATGGTAATAAAAACTATTCTGATTCTGATTCTGAAAAACATGCACTTTAACAAGCTAAGCCTGGTTTTTGATTGTTATTTAAATGTGCTAAAACGAAACATATAATGAAACTGTTACATCTCAAAGAGTCATGTAACCTAGCTCTCACATTCTTATTACTGTCACTTAAGCAGTAACTTTGTCTCATCAACAATTCATCCTGCAGATCCAATATCTCCTTGATGTTCTCTGCAGCTTCCTAGTGATGTTATAACATGAGCCCATCATGTCTCCATGCACTGAAAGGAGGCTTGTATTTACAGTCCGCAAAGTGTGTAAAAACACAATTTTTTAACATCACAAAATTCCACATATTCAGTCAACTATTTTGAATATTCCGCTCCGAACACCTTTGGTAATTTTCAAAGATTGGCATCACGGTAGTAACACTTTTGCACTCTGACCATGTTATCAGATCAGTCATACTGGAAATATGCAAAAAATTAGAAAGAGATGTGCCGTTTATCATTCACAATCTTTATGTAAGACAAAAACACATGCTTGGCTTTTTTATGCACTCAAAATCGTAAATTAATAGCGAACAATTGAGTCAACACATTGAGGGTCCTCTTTTGTGCTCATTATACTCTCTAAAAACATCCAGAAAACACTAACAAAACTACATTTACATGTCATGACCTGAAAATTAACCAAATATGAGTGATATTGTTATTATAAGCACCAACGCAGACAGACTATTTTAGCAGTGCATTGATAGCAGTGAGCTAATGCTAGCTTACGCTGCAATTGTTGACAAACTGAGCCGACGGCTGCTTCTGCTTCGTCTCAAACTTGCTAAAAGTTAATTCTAGATTATATTTCATGCATCTCTCACCTGGTAGTAGACAAATGTGGCCATGGTCTGACAGTCTGGTTGACTTTCACATCCCCTAGATGGTGATATAGACCCCAAAAGACACCTGCGGAAGGAACCTTTTTTTAACTAACTGTGAAGATTGTGATTGATTCTTCATCCAAACGGAATTATGTGAGTGTCCCGCCGGTCGGCATCCCAGCATGAGTGGAACTATAGCTGGGTTCCATATGACGTCACATCCGTTTTTCGTCTTCGCGGCTTAATTCGCACGATGGTCAGGCAGCTTGAGCGTAGCATTAAAACAAGTGAGAGTGAGTGTAGTTTGATCAGAAAATGCAGCATTGCTGTTCTGTTCTTGAGTGTTCTAAACGTTCAAATAGAGAGGTAGGAAATAGCTTTCATAGAGTCCTGAAAGAAGTGGTTCATAAAGATAAAAATGTCAGGAAAAAAACGAAAGTACGTCAAAAGAAATGGCTCTTAAAAATATCACTTTCATCATCTCGTGCAATACAATCGGACCGCTTGTGTCTGCAGCAATCACTTTGTAAAATGTTTGTTTGAACATTTGATTTGTTTGAGAAACTATCTGTGATGCAATCGAGTTTATTCTCTACTATATTAGTGATGTTTGATAGCAGAACTAAACGTAAAGAAAGGACAAAAGATCACATTTGTTATTTGTTTTTTTGTGGTTGATATGTCTAAATATAACTAAGAAGACCTGCTTGTGCAAATAAACTAAGTCCTAGTCATAAATATTGTGGTTGTTGGTCCAATCCACCGTATTTTTGTTGTCGATTTTCATAACAGAAACTAAAGGCTTAGTTGTTTTTGTGCAGGAAAGAAAAGTGCTTTATTCAACACGGATGACCACATTGTAGTGTCTTTAGTGATATTTGTTAGCATCAAGAAAATATCCTTAATAGTATTAATAAACTAGATGAATAAAACTCTCCTAGGCTCAACAGCATATACTGAACCTTGATATCGCTAGCAAACATTGCTGAACAACAAGGACATCAATAGCTAAATAATGAGACAAATAATAATGCTTTATCATTTAACATCTTTTTTGTTGTATCATTTGAAATTATTTTCTGTTTTATCATTTTTACATCTTGCTGTTTTATTATTTTTACATCCTTGAGTTTTATAATTTTTACATCTTTGCTGCTTTATCGTTTTTACGTCCCTGCTGCTCTATCGTTTTTACATCCAAGATTTGTATCTTTTTTTTCCATTGATTTTTATCGTTTTTACGTCCCTGCTGCTTTATCATTTGTACATCTTTGCTGCTTTATCATATTTACATCTTTGCTATCATTTTTACATCTTGATGCTTCATAATTTTTACGTATTTGCCGCTTTATCATTTTTACATCCCTGCTGCGTTGTCCTTGCTATTTTATTATATTTGCATCCCTGTAGCGTAATAATTTTTACGTCCCCAATGTTTTAATGTTTTTACGTCCCTGCTGCTTTATCTTTTTTACGTCTGTGATGTTTTATAATTTTTATGGGTAGCTCATATCTTTGATATTTTAGAGAGCAGTCAATAAAGTTGGAAGAGGTTCTACAATTTGGAATTCTACCCTGCAAATATACAGAATGAATGCACAAAACTTGCCGAGCACAGCGCACAGTAGCACTGTTCAGCTAGCATTATAGGATTGGTTTCTTGCTTTTTCAAGACTTTTGCTAGTGGTAACTTCATTTTGCACTTTTCAAATGAAAATGTTAAAAAATTAGATATGTACAACATGACTCTCTTGCCCATATAGTGAGTTTTATTGTTCTAATACAGGGGTCGGGAACCTTTTTGGCTGAGAGAGCCATGAAAGCCAAATATTTTAAAATGTATTTCCGTGAGAGCCTTATAATATTTTTAACACTGAATACAACTAATCGCGTGCATTTTTAAGTAAGACCAACATTTTTAGAGTATGATAAGTGTCTTATTCTTTTTAATAACATTGTTATTCTGAAGCTAACCAATAATAAATAAAATACTTCTTACCATTTTTGCGACTTCTTGAACAGGTGCGGTCGAAAATGGATGGATGGATTAAAATGCATGAGAATGTTTTATATTTTGAACGTTATTTTTAACATTGTGATTACCAGCGGAATTATTCATTACTTATAGTGTTAAGCAATGTCAGCTAAGATGTATCTGAGAGCCAGATGCAGTTATCGAAAGAGCCACATCTGGCTCGAGAGCCATAGGTTCCCTACCCCTGTTCTAATACATGGATGTCAAACTTGTTTTCATTGAGAGCCACATTGCAGTTATGGCTGCCATCAGAGGGCCGCTTGTAACAGCGTACAAGTGTACGATGTATGAATTTGCCTCTGGATTTCATTATTAATTATATAAAAAAATTTAAGTAGACTGTCGATTTTACAGTAAAAACTTTACATTTACAAAGTTTTACTGTAAAATAGTGCTTTGTTTTTTGTTTTTTTACAACATTTTAGGGTAAATGGCAAAACAGTACCACTGTTTTTTGGAGAGGGGCTTTACGTAAAAAGCTGGCAGCTTAGTTGCCTGAATTTTTGTGTTAAATTGACATTGGTTTTTACAACATTATATTGTTAATGGAAAAACAGTACAAGTTCTTTTTTTTATTCTGTCAACTTAGCTGCCAGTTTTTCTACCGTAAAAACAAATGTATCGTTTTTCCATTTACAGTAATACACCATTAAAAACAAGATTTTACAGTAAAAATATGGCAGCTCAGTCAACAGAATTTTAACACAAATGTTTTTAGTTTTTTTTAATTTACAGCAATATGCTTGATTTGATGGGTAGTTTGTTGTAAAATCATAAGTCAAGCAGATATTTAAGTATTTATTTTTATTTATACACAAAAAAAGCATGCAATTTCAAGCAGTACATATATTTTTTCTGTCAAAATGAAAAAAATCTATTACATTTAGTGAGAAAATATGAAGTAATTTGTTGACAGATATCACTTCCAGGTGTTTGCAGGCCAGATTAAAAAAAATGTTGCGGGCCTTGAGTTTGACCCCTCTGTTCTAACACTTTAAAGCGGGGTTAACTTATTTTTACACTTGTATCACAGTTTTGAATGTTAAAAATGTCACTCGGGAGGGGAAAAAGCCTCTTTGTGAATTATATTCAAAGCTCTTTACATCGTGAAACCCATTATCTCCATCTTTAAGTTTCATTCAAAGCAGTGTGGGTGGCACTGGGACCAGGTGGGTAAAGTGCCTTGCTCAAGGAGACAATAGCAGTGACTAGGTAGGATCGAACCTGGAACCCTTAGGTTGCTGGCATGGCCGCTCCACCAACCACACCACTTTAGATCATTAATAAATGTTGGATAGGTTTGTTGGGTTTTTGTTTTATCTATTGTTGTCATCGGTTTTAATTTTTTGACACATTTTGACTGAATTGCAATATCTGGGTAAACCAGCAGCGAGAGGTTTGATGTTACAGTGGAAGAACTTTTCCAATGTGTTGTCACTTGTGTCCAATATTTTGTTTATTGCTTCCCCATCCCTCTCCTTTATCTCACCTGCTTGCTTCTTTGTTTTTTGTCTTGTCTTAATTTTATTGGAGCCTCTTTTGTGCTTTGCTTAAGGTTTTTCACTGGTCTCAAACTAAGTCCCCCCTCTAGGATTTTAGTTTGGGACTTGCTTTTTTTCTCCTCCTCTTCCCCCCATGTTTACCATTTTTCCTATACCTTTTTAACAGGTTGCCGCCCATGTGGCGACCCGATCAGTTTTCCTGTTCTGTCTACATTGGAAATGTATGTCTGTTCTTGGACAGGTTTGTACTGAAAATTTAATTTTGAATTTTGGATTGGCTGCCGTTACTCCAATCAGCACAGATGCAAGCAATCAGCTGCTCCTGTTGTAGCTGGCAGTAGACTAATGCAGTAGCCACGCACAATACCTTCTTTAATTGTAAATTATTCACTCAAAGGACAATATAACGAAACGGTAAGATGCAAAGACTTACGTCAACTTGACCATCCCCTTTGTAGTCAGACTTCCGGCACCATGAACTCCATTGTAAAAATGTGTGTGTTTCTACATTTGTTGTTTGTTCTCTTTTATTATATGCTTAAATCTACCATGTTGACATTGGTTAAGTTTGTAGTCATGTTACCTTTAATTCTGCTATTATGGTGTCACTTTTTTGACAATTGTTTTGATTATATTATAATTGTAGTATTTGAATGATAAATGAATGTGTTGTGGCAGTTGAGAATGTCACCGATGCGGCGGTTTGAGGAAACACTCGATGGCTTTTCCAAACACGTCTTTGATAGTGAACTGCCAACATGTGAATGCTGAACAGGAAGTGCTTAAAGTTTAATGACTTTTTTTTTTTTTAAAACACTGGGACAAAGTATAAGTTATTTAAAAGTTAAAGTTAAAGTACCAATGATTGTCACACACACACTCGGTGTGGTGAAATTTGTCCTCTGCATTTGACCCATCCCCTTTTTCACCCCCTGGGAGGTGAGGGGAGCAGTGGGCAGCAGCGGTGGCCGCGCCCGGGAATCATTTTTGGTGATTTAACCCCAAAGGAGGTAATGGGTCCCATTTTTATAGTCTTTGGTATGACTCAGCCGGGGTTCGAACTCACAACCTACCGATCTCAGGGCGAACACTAACCACTAGGCCACTGAGTAGGCCAGCAAGTTATTTGTGTTCATGGTGTTTTTGAAACTGCACCATTTTTTTCCTCAGAATTTTCGAATAACTTGAAGTGTTTTGCCCAGAGGATTAGTTGTGATGTGTACATTTTAAGACTGTGCTCCTTCTATTTTCGCCCCAAGTAAAAAAATGAAAAAATAAACATTTTGAAGTTGTCTTCATTTTTAAATTATTGTGCCACAATTTTATTAGTCCGGCCTGTGTGGGAATAGATTTTCCTGGATGTGGCCCCCGAGCTAAAACGAGTTTGACACCCCTGATTATTTTTGTTATTTTCCCATGGGAAAATTTGAGAAAAATATTTCATAATCCAAAACTAATTATTATACTGTAGTAAGGTTTCAAAAATAATCATACAATTAAAAATACGTAAATATGAACTCACCACTCCAGGACTAGGCAGACATTTCACTCGTCTGCATGGTGAGTTGCAATCTGTAGAGAAATGACAAGATGATGTATTGTAAATTCAACAACACAGTTAACACGGCTGGGAAACCATTGATCCACCATCATACACACACCTGCATGCACATCACGTCCAGCAAAGACTGCAGCAGCTTTCACACACACACACACACACACACACACACACACACACACACACACACACACACACACACACACACACTTAAACACACACTCACACACACACACACACACACACACACACACACACACACACACACACACTTAAACACACACTCACACACACACACTGTACACCTGTCCTTGACTACAGTCATAAGGCGAGCCAGGAGGAAGGTCTTCATTATTAGAAAGACATCATTGCCTGCAAGATGTCAGGGCAAAAATGATTTAAGAGTCAATGGTTTCTTCTCTTTCTCTCTGAGGAAAAGGAGCAGTTTAATATTGCCAATAAAAGACAATCTATTCATAATCAAAGCTTATTATTGTCAATGTATTAAAGATGCAACACCCTACCTGTCAGCCTAACTTCAAACCAATGAGTTGGACAATATTTTTACTATTGGGCGAATCAATCTAAATATCGGCACCACGGGTAGTATCAGTCTCGGATCGATATCAGCGCTTAATGTGATTGAGATATTTCCGTTCTCACAAATATCGGTTTTTTTATTCAAGGGAATCATTTTATTATTTTGCTGAATGTTGTACAGAATGTTGTACAGTATTGTTCATTATTTTTGTTGATTTAGTTGACAGTGAATGAGCCATACAGTAAAAGGCTATTTTTCGTCAGATGTTTCTTAAAATGTCTCCCCAAAAACAATGTAGTGTATTGAAAATATATGGAACATAAAAAATAAGATGTCATATAGGAAACATTAGGTACAATTAACATTTTGTTTGTTGTTAAAATAGGTCGATAAAATATTTTCTTTTAAAATGCTTGATATTTTTGTTTTGTTCTGTTTATAATCACCATCAAGATATTAAAAGGCAACATCAGTAAATAATTGTCAAAATGTCGAAGTAAAAACTATCGGCGTCGGACTGACCCAATTTGTACTCGGTATCGGATGGATATCTAAATGTTCCGTATCGCCCACGGAGGTGACGTGATGCGCAGCCGATATCACATGGCGCGTTCACGGCTCCGTAAAGACTGCATAGAGCTGCTGCTCGCTGACTTTTTTTGTAGTCGTCATGTTCTCGCTGCGGCAGGGACCAGGAAGACGAGCGCTGGACGGGCTGGTCCACGAGTGGCTCCCATGGGACTGGAGGCAAGAAGACGAGTAGAGAAGCAGCACATACACGCTGCAAGAAGCCCATGCTAAAGGTACAAATCTGAATTCTTGTCCTCATCCTCTGCTTGGGACCTTGTTTGTATTCTATGAAAATATTCCGAGACTGATCGTGCAATTTGTCAATGATGCTTTCTATTATTTCTTACTTGTGTCAAGTAGATTTTATTTGTATCGTCATTCCGAATCACTTTATTCAGCAAAAGTTGAGTCATGTCTAAATGTTAGCATAATAGTTGCTATTTATCTATATTCCAATTATAACATTTTAAAAAGTAGAGTAATGTCTAAATATTAGTGAAATACAATTGATAATAAACGTATTCTATATTACTGTAATTATGTTATTATAAAAAAGGGAAGTCATCTTTAAATATGAGCAACATAAAATTAGTATTATTCTATTACTCCAATTATCATCATTAGACAACTATATTACTCCAACCTAATAATATTAATAACTGAGTAGTGTCCAAGAAATAAAAACAATTTAATGGACATTTATTATTACATTATTCTGTATTATTGTGATTAATAGATGAATAAACATGAGAGTAAAGTCTAAATATTAGTATAAGAAATTATATAATTGTAATATACTAATCTATATTATGAGTTTATTCTCATTATATAGTATATTATCATAATCTGATTAGTGTTAGTATTATAACAATATTGTTAATCTAGGCTCCAGCACCCCCCACACCCGAAAGGGACAAGCAGTAGAAAATGGATGGATGGGATATATCACAGTATTATTAAAATTGAGTGTAAAGTCAAAATATTAGTATAATTTTGTATTTTTATTACAATATTCTATAATACTAAATGATCATACCTTTGTCCTTATATTATAGCTAGGGATGTCCGAAAATGGCTTTTTTTGCCGATATCCGATATTCCGATATTGTCCAACTCTTAATTACCGATACCGATATCAACCGATACCGATATATACAGTCGTGAAATTAACACATTATTATGCCTAATTTGGACAACCAGGTATGGTGAAGATAAGGTCCTTTTTTTAAAAATTAATAAAATTAAATAAATTAAAATCATTTTTTTGAATAAAAAAGAAAGTAATCTATCAATCAATCAATGTTTATTTATATAGCCCTAAATCACAAGTGTCTCAAAGGGCACAAAGTAAAAAGTAAAAACAGTTACATAGAAACTAGTAATGAATGAAAATGAGTAAAATTAACTGTTAAAGGTTAGTACTATTAGTGGACCAGCAGCACGCACAATCATGTGTGCTTACGGACTGTATCCCTTGCAGACTGTATTGATGTATATTGATATATAATGTAGGAACCAGAATATTAATAACAGAAAGAAACAACCCTTTTGTGTGAATGAGTGTGAATGAGTGTAAATGGGGGAGGGAGGTTTTTTGGGTTGGTGCACTAATTGTAAGTGTATCTTGTGTTTTTTATGTTGATTTAATACAAAAAAAACACAATACCGATAATTAAAAAAACGATACCGATAATTTCCGATACTACATTTTAAAGCATTTATCGGCCGATATTATCGGACATCTCTAATTATAACTTGAGCAAAATGTAAATATTAGTGATACAATAAATAGTGTTAGGCTAGTCTATATCATTGTAATTAGCATTTGATTTTAAAAAAAACAAGTGTTAAGTCTAAATGTTGATGATTATATATTCTTATTACAATATTCTGTATTATATTATCATTATTGGATTCCTATTATACATCCATCCATTTTCTACCGCTTGTCCTATTATAACTTGAGTAAAATGTATGTCAGTATTATAAAAAATATTGTTGTGGAATTGTATATTATTGTAATATTATATTAAAAATGGGAGTAAAATCAAAATATTAGTATGTGCATATTCGTATTACACTATTCTATATTACTCCAATTATGTTCTCATTCCAAGTTTTTATTATACTGTACTGGTGTTCCTAAAATCTAAATATTTGTATTAAAAAACATTGTTATGTTATTTTATACTATTGTAATTATTATTCTAAAAAGTTGAGTAATGTCTAAATACTAGTAAAACAAAAATGTATTTCCGGATTAAACCAGTGAAACCATATATTTCATTTTTAATATCGGCTATATTATTTTTATTTGGATGAAGAATGTTCAGAACTCCTGTTTCCATGCCAGCATTAATGGATGATTGTGCCCATCTAAATATGAAATGTATATTTAAAAAAAGAAAACATTACCAATCTGGCCCTTTTTGTCAGCAGCTCTATAGACGGCCCTCCATTGGCACGATGAAGAAAAATCCGCTGACTCAGCTCTTCCTCGCTCTACTTCTCTCCCTGCCACCGGTCAGCGGGCAGCTGATCAGTGGCCCGCTGGACTGTCGGAAACAGTGCGTGTGTGCCAGCGACATCATCAGCTGCTCCAGAGTCAATCTCACCTACGTTCCCGTCCCGCTTCCAAAGTACACGTCCATGTTGGACCTCAGCTTCAACACCATCGGCCGACTGCGAGCCGAGTGGACGCCCATCCCACTGACGCGCCTCCGCACTCTGCTGCTTGCCCACAACAGCCTCAACTTCCTCTCCTCGGAGGCGTTCGCGCACGTGACCGAGGTGCGCTACCTGGACTTGTCTTCCAACGAGCTCCGCCAGCTGGATGAGTCAATCTTCGGGCCCCTGAAGAAGCTGGAAGTACTTCTGCTCTACAGGAACTTGATCTCGCAAATCGACCGCTCCGCCTTCTCGGACCTTGAAGGCCTGCAGAGGATCTACTTGAACCAGAACCAGATCTCACGCTTCCCCTTGGAGCTGGTGAAGGAGCGAACCCGCGTGCAGAATATCACGGTGCTGGACGTCTCCTCCAACCGCATCAAAACGCTGACGCCTCAGGAGCTTGGAGCTCTGCCCGCCTGGATCGCCAACGGTCTGTACTTCCACGACAACCCACTGCCGTGCAGCTGCGATCTTTTCCAGCTGGTTGCACGCTGGCAGCTCAAAAGTCTCAGCTCCGTCGTGGACTTCAAGAGCGAGCACACTTGTGTCCTGGCTGGCACGCCCAAACAAAAGGTGCCCATACTGGACCTGCACAAAGCCTACCTGAACTGCAGCCAGGTGAAGACTACGGACAGAGAAGCTTACCTGGAGCAGTCCTTGGTGCTGGACTGTGACACCAAGCAAAGGAACATGGCAAAGAGCTGGGCGCTGCCGGGAAACGCCACCGCTTTGATACTTCCGGACGGAAACCTTCAGCTGGGGCCGCTGAAAGAAGATGACTCCGGCGTCTACACCTGCTATGCCACCAACGACGTCCTCAACGAGACCTTGTACATCACCGTGGTGGTCTTCAACGCCACGGTCGACGGTGGCATGGAGAATCTTAAGACGGCGTACACCACGCTCATCGCCTGCTTGGTGAGCATCGTGATGGTTTTCATCTACCTCTACCTCACGCCATGTCAGGGAGCGTGCTGCCCGGTTCACGACCCCGAGAAGAACGACCCGACGGGCAGCCTACGCTCTTTCGTCGTCAGTATCGCCCACGCCGACACGCAGACGGCGGCTGAACAGGGAGGCGGAGACTTGGCCAAAGACTTGATGGAGCAGAACGGCAGGTTGAACCCCTTGAGTGAAACAAGGAGGACGTCTGTCAGCTCGGACACGCCGATGGTGGTCTGAGAAGCACTTTCTGTACTGGTGGTCTAAGAAATACTTCCTGTATAAGACAATGAGTACAACAACAGCAACAGTAAGTACAGGAGATCTTCTCAAGGGCTATCATGACTACACAAGTAAAACTAGGAAGTACTTTCAAGTGTTTCATTCCTATTGTCGTGACCAGATCTGGTCATTAGGGCGTTAGGGTTATGGGTATGAAAACGAAGGAAAGTATGAAAAAGAACATTTATATCATCATCTGTGTCAGTAGAACATTTCAGCCTACAAGAACGCCACTTCTAACACGTTGCGGTAAGTTGTAGATGTTTACGTTTTACCTGCGCGTATGCTCTCATTAACGCTGTTATAATGTCACAAGTGACTGGAAAATGTGCATCTTTTGTAGTAGTAGTGTCTATCTCTCTCACACACACACAAACACCAACCAACTAAGTACCAAGTACCATTAAAATGTAGCTACTAAATACATTTGGAAGTTACTTGCAAGTTACTCAGTATTTGATTAGCTTTTTCACTGAGTCATATTACTCTCTGACTTGGGTAAAATGTTTGACTACTTTACCCATTTCTAACAATACAAATATAATACAAATCTTTTATTTTATTAAATTAAGAATTTGTTCCAACAACCGTACAATTTTTTTATTTTTTATTTACTACAATAAATTATAATATTCTAGTAGTTTTTTAAATTCTAATAATTCTCTTCTCTTGCAATATTGGGATGTATTTTTTTATTCTTATGAGAATAATGTGTACATTTTTTGGTCTTCTCATATTTAGAGAAGCATTTTTTCCCCTAAAATTTATTTCATTATCTATTGTTTGGATGACTACTTTAATTTTTTACCTCAGTCATATTAGTCTAAAGCAGTCCTTCCGAAATAGTGGGGCAGGACCCCGAGGGGAGGGGTGCGGTGCGATGCAGGAACATGTTGTTTTTTTGGGGTACTAGAATTTGACGAAGCGCATGTAGCGTTTGGCATCACTCTGACTATTGTTGGAGACGAGAAAAGATCGGTGTGTTGTTTTCTTAATGTTAATAAGGATTCAATGTTATGCAGAGGCGTACTTATTACAATTTTACAATATAGACAAATTATACTATTTATAGTCGCGGTGGAGAGTGTGGGAGGGCAAAATATTTTCTTCCTCCACAGGGGGGAGGACACAAAAAATAATTGAGAAGTACTGGTCTAAAGTAACAGTACTGTAAAAAAAAAAAAAATGAATTGATAATATATATGATAATAATATTGTGTTTAATTTTAAATAATTGTCTTAAAGTAATACTATTTTATATACTGAAATTTATTTTTAATATTATGTGAATATGTTCATTTTTTCTTGTCTACTCACAGTCAGACAAGTGATTTCCCGCAAAAAATATTCTATAAGTAATATCTGGATAACTTTTTTTTAACTTTTACTTAAGTCAAGGTTTATTTGAGCATCTCTGGCCATGACCCTTCAGAAGATCAAATAACATTTTTGTCTGCACAAACTACTGCTTAACAACGGGTTCATCAGCGAAAACTATGTCAACATTCACAAGCCTCCCTTCTTTTTTTTAACATTTGTTTATTAATATTCAGAGACATTTAAATGACATGTACCTCAAATGCTGTTTTTTACCAACTTCCCTCCATAATTGCATCCAGGAAGCCATCTTTGCTCATGGGACACAAATGTGTGCGAGGACGTGAAACGTGTGCACATTAGTGCCGAACCCTGAACAAACATTCCAGTCGTCATAGTAACATAATCATTACCTATAAACAGCGACATAATTAGTAATTATAATCAGCAACATTATAGTGCAAGTCAAACATTGCTGTAGAAGCAACTGGACAAACATTTGTATCATATCATCCTGAGAACATGCGTCTTCTGCAGGCAACTTGTGTGTTTTGGGGGGGTTTGTTTGCATAACAAGTTAACAAGGTTATTTTTTTATTTTTTTAAATGTGTAACTCAGACAAAAACAATTAAATGTTCACTGCAGAGCACGCTGGTTCTCAGAAATCTATGCCAGATTGACCCTACCTTAATTAATGTGTCTTTGTTGTAAGTAGTATTAGGGAAGAAATTAAAAGTTAAAGTTAAAGTACCAATGATTGTCACACACACATGAGGTGTGGCGAAATTATTCTCTGCATTTGACCCATCATCCTTGATCACTGGGAGGTGAGGGGAGCAGTGAGCAGCAGCGGTGGCCGTGCCCGGGAATCATTTTTGGTGATTTAACCCCCAATTACAACCCTTGATACTGAGTGCCAAGCGGGGAGGTAATGGGTCCCATTTTTATAGTCTTTGGTATGACTCGGCCGGGGTTTGAACTCACGACCTACTGATCTCAGGCGGACACTCTAACCACAAGGCCACTGATGAGCATAAAATTGTAATTTGGTGTTGGGGAAAAAAATCATTCACAATTCTTATGAGACAAGAACACATGTATTTCTCTTTTCTGTGCCTTCTAAATAGCGAAAAACTGCTAGCGCAAGTAATGGGGATTCATCTATTTCATCTATGAAGAGCTCTAAAAAAAACATCCAAAAAGCACTAACAATGTTTTGTATACATGCCGTGACCTGCATATTAACCTAGCCATAGCAACATTTCTATTGTAGGGGCTAATACAGAGGAACTACTTTTCTGGCGTAGTGACACAGTGTCTCACTCCGGCCGCTAGCAAGAAGCAATGCTAGCTCGCTAGCTACATGAGTCTCTTCTACTGCTGCCAACCAGGTAGACTTGACAGGTAAGCCTGGTTGGTCACGCCTATAAGAACAGCTGATAGGCAACACGTCGCAGTGGTCAGGTGACCCTTCTGAAGAAGACTGTAAATGACAGTTGAAACATGTCAGGTAAGAATTCCGTCTAATATACTAAAAATATTGTCTGGTTACAAAAAAAATTGAAAAGTATATGAATAAGAAGACATAATGAACCTTTTAAGCAACTTAAAGAAAGACTCGGGTACGAATGTGTTAAACCCCTCCGCCGCTTGGAGAGACTTGAGAAAACACGAGCACGATGCAAAAAATATGTACGATTCAACCTCCAATGTAGAGACAAGGACATTACGGCAACAAGCCTCAACATAAGAAACCCTATGAAAACCAAAAACGCAGAAAAAATCATTAGCATAGCACGAAAATAACTAATGAAGGAAAGGATATGGATCACAGCGAACAAGATTAACAGGATCACAGAGCAAACATAAGCGGAAATGGACAACTTCAAGTAAAACTCCCCAACTGAGCACGATACCGACACAAACAAGTTAATAGAAACACATCTCAAACTCATCTACGAACAAGAATTCGCCATAACCAAAGGACGGCAGATAATTAAATTAAATAAGCTTATCGACAGAAAAAGGAAAGAACAGCTGATAGGCAACACGTCACAGTGGTTAGGTGACCCTGCTGAAGAAGACTGCGGATCACAGTCGAAACATGTCAGGTAAAAATTCTGTCTTATATACCGAAAATATTGTCTAATTACAAGAACATTTTAAAAGTTGTACTGCCAACTTTTGACCCTTTAGAAGGCACAGAAAAGGAACATAAGGATTGTGAATGATAGACGAAATTCCAAAAAAGTGCAGTTTTCCTTTAATGAGGTGGCCACACACTGATTAAATTGACTTCAATTCATTTCAATGGGCAAAGTGGTTTCGCAATACAAGATTTTCAAAGGCACGAGTTGCGTGACACAAACTTTTCATAAGATGACCTTTTTTATCCGATTCGGTATCCAACAAAGATTTGCGCCAAAATTTTACCAGGATTGTTGTACACCGTCTTCTATCTGGACTGTTCAGATGGTCTTAAAAGACGTTTCGGCTCTCGTCTGAGCAGGCTTCACCAGTTCAGGCTGTCAGACACAGATAAAACAGCTCTAGTCTGCAGGATGGTGACGGATCCAAAGTATTTATCCTTTTTCCGGAGGGGAAGAACCACTCTGGATCCAGCACCGTGCTCTCAGACTAGACCGGTCTTAATTAATCGATTTAATGCCCTGACAATTAAAATAGACTTTATTCTATTCTAAAACATCCCCCTCATAATATTACATCTTAATTCCGTCATTGTTTTACCTTTTTATCCGTGAACGCGGCCCCTAAGGCTCCTTTTATAGCTTGCTGCTTAGCTTGATTTAAATCTTTGAATGGTAATTACGCTCTCACTTTATCACAATAGAGAAACCTTATGTGAAATTGTGCCTCTGCTGAATTCAATATTAGGACGTCAGAACAGGAATAATGTAAATAACCAGGTCTGAATTCCAAACCTCAGTTTTTATTATCATTATAGCCAATAGAAGCATGGTATCATGGGTATTTGTAGCGATACTACTGCGGAGTGTCTTTAACACTGATTTAACGCCTGGAATGCGAAGCGACCTTGTGGCTAAGGCTAGAGATTCTGCTTGTACACGGTAAATAGAAGCTTGGCAAGTGTAGCACATCGAATATTTAAGGGGTCACTTGAAGGAGATGAGCTCAACACTGTGGTCTTTTTCTCTGGAGGAAAATACTGTTGTTCACTTCAGACCTCCGCTCGACTGTCAACTGCCACAATTATGCCGTGAGCAGTGCCAGATATTCAATCTATGCTACATTTAAGCCAAAGAAAATTAAAATGCAAAATATGCATATACTGCATGTGTGTATGAACATGTTCTTGTCTTGCGTATCGTCCTTGATGTTCACTTCCTGTGTGGCCCCGTGTCCCAATACTTTTGTCCATATCGTCCTGAGTGTCAGCGTCCTCTACAGTGGACATTTGTGTTTTGAGCTGTTTTTATTCTGAAATGCAGAACTCTGACGAAGGAGTATAGTAAACCCTCGTATATCGCTGTTAATTGGTCCCGGGCCTGGTCGTAGTGAGCAGAACTATAGATAATAAATTGAATATTTTCATAGCCAAAGCATAAAAAAACTGTTTATGTCCTTCTACAGTAAATCAGATGATCAGAATCAGCTTTATTGGCCAAGTACGTTCAACACACAAGGAATTTGAGTTGGTAGTCTGTGCTCTTTGTTTTATATATTAACGATGAAAAGGTAAACAAGTACTTAAATAACTAATATGTGCAAGGCTAACAAAATAATAGTGCAGTGGTGAATAGAGCAAAGAGCAGAAAAGATTAAGTAAACATGAGTTAAAGTTAAAGTTTAAGTACCCATGATTGTCACACACACACATTAAGTGTGGCAAAATTATTCTCTGCATTTGACCCATCACCCTTGATCACCCCCTGGGAGGTGAGGGGAGCAGTGAGCAGCAGCGGTGGAGGGAGTACCAATACTAACTCTTAACATTATGGGAGCCCTTCCAACATGAAATAACACACCCACTAAGTCACTTTTACACTCTTTTAATCTAATATAGCAATTGGGACTGTGTATTTTCCATATTTGAATCGATACGAGTACTTTTGTGTGTGGTCAAATGTGTGAATAAATGTTAACAGTTTAAAAAATTATTTTTTTAATTCAACACTGAGCTGTGCAGTCAACTGAATCTCATGTGCAAGTATTAGTCAAATTTGCACGCATACGTTAGATGGCAGTAGTGTTTTGACTAAAAAGTGTTGCCTTAGTCAGGATGTAGTCTATGCCGTTAAGCTGAATAGGCCAGTCTTTTCTTTTGTTGAGTAATACACTAAATACTGTACTTACTTCGCACCAGCTGTTTGTAACGTGCATCTCAGAGGTGTTAAAATCGCCATGTACAATCGCTAATGTCTATGGTATAGTCAATGTGAATTAGCATGAAGCTATCGCATTTTAAAAAGTGTAGCCTTGTAAGCGCCTTCTTCTTGCTTTGTTGGTATGGAAAATTGAAACGAAGGCTGTCCAGCGGAGTGCGCTCTGAGGGCTTGTTTCCCAACCAAGTGCTTGAACCGAGTGCTAGGTCACCAAACGTGACGTCACATACAACTTTTAAGTATTAAAATATGGCACCGTTTGATTGTATGTGAATCGGTACCAGACTAGGCTTTGGTACCATCCCAAGAGTAAAGCTGTCTTATGCGGAGTCCTTCACTGGCCACGATACTATACGTAAACTGTTATGTTTTTGGACATCGCAACTTGCCGTAGTTGTAAGCAATGCATGATGGGAACCCGGATGTTGTGTCGTTGTATTGAAGTGCCGGCTAAAATAAAGACACGCTAAGAAATAGCTCCGTGCCCGTCTACTTATTGGTACGTAGACAAACCTACAAATAATGGGGACATATATAACAAGTGGCGACGAGGTGGTTTGAGATCCCACGGGCGCGGTGTGTCTGGAATGTGTGCGTGTAGTCAAGTTTTACGAGTGGCGGTGTTTTACTGAGGAGAAGCTAACGCGGCTAGTTAGCATTTGGCACGTCACAGCCTGCGTCTGTTGTGAATAGCGCGAAGAGGAATACAAAAAAAAAAGGAGAAGAGGAGACGTGTGACATCACCGGAGGGAGGACCGTCTGAGGAGGAAGAATTGTCAGAGGATATTGCAAATAACCAGGAGCCTGAAAGGAAAATGGCAGGAGTTGTTGGTAATATTGGCCCTTTTGATGAGCACGTGGAACAGTGGAGTGCATATGCAGAACGTTGACTATTTGGTATTGGCAAATGACATTGCTAATGATAAAATAGTACCCACATTTTTGTCAGTGATGGGTCCAAAGACATTTAATTTGTTACGTGACCTGCTGCAGCCCACCAAACCGGGGACCAAAACCTATGCAGAAACAGTGGATGTTCTGACCCAGCATTTTTCACCCAAACCATTAATGCTCGCAGAAAGGTTTAGATTCCACAGACGAAATCAAGAAGAGGGGGAATCTGTTACCATGTTTGTTGCAGCGCTGAGGAAATTAGCTGAACATTGTGAATTTGGGCAAGGTTTAAATGACGCATTAAGAGACAGATTGGTCCTCGGACTGAGAAATGAAGCCGCTCAGAAGAAACTGCTGACCGAAAGTAACCCGACGTTGCAGAAAGTCATTGAAATCAGTGTCGCCATGGAAATGGCCTCAAAGGAGGCTCACCAAATGAACGCTACAGGCGGAGTGCATACAGTTCAAACGGATAGACCTAGTGGACAAGGGACATGTTTCCGTTGTGGAAAATCAGGACACCTAGCCACGTCATACTGGTGTAAGGATATGGACTGTCGCAGTTGTGGAAGAAGAGGCCATATCGAGCGGGCCTGCTTAAGAAAAAAGAACAAGGAGAAAACATCAAAGTCTGCCAACATACATGACTCTATGAAGAACAGGAGGAAAACACAGGTGCGCACTGTGAGACAAAGGGAGACTGTGTCCAGCGATTCTTCGGAAGGAGAACAGGAGATGAGTGTACACACACTGAATATAATGAAGATGGATGAAGATTCAGAAGGTTACTGGGTGGAGCCCATGCTGGAGGGGCACCCAGTGAGTATGCAAATAGACACTGGTTCAAAAGCATCCATCATCTCAGAGGGGGTTTACAAAAAAGTTTTGGAACACCTTCCGCTGCGACCGTCTGATACTAGGTTCAAAACCTATCTAGGGGAACCTGTACCCATGGCAGGAATGACTGATGTCGTGGTACAGAGTAACAATCAGGTGAGGAAGCTCCCCATCTATATTGTTAAAGGTGATTACCCGGCTATTCTGGGACGTGTGTGGCTAGAGAAAATGAAGCTAAGCTGTCACACTGTAAAAATGGTATCACCAACAGCTACTAGTCTAGCTGCTATTTTGAGGAAACATGATGAGGTTTTCTGGAAGGAGTTGGGCAGTAGGAAGGACATTACTGTCAAGCTAAATATTAAACCGGAAACAACACCAAAGTTTATGAAGGCCAGGTCTGTACCATATGCTATTCGATCAAAAGTGGGGGATGAGTTGGACGCCTTAGTTAAAAGTGGTGTTTTGGAACCGGTGACTGTCAGCGAGTGGGCCACGCCCATAGTTCCTGTACCCAAGAAGACGGGAGAAATACGAATCTGTGGAGATTTTAAAGTGACACTGAACCCTGTACTGTCAGCAGAGCAGTACCCTCTTCCCCGCATTGACGATTTGTTTGCCCGGCTGAGTAAGGGGCAAAAGTTTAGCAAAATAGACCTTAACCAAGCCTACTTACAAATGCACGTTCATGAGGATTCTAAAGACTTGCTCACCATAACTACACAAAAGGGGCTTTTCAGATATTGTCGACTTCCTTTCGGGATCACATCAGCCCCTGTACTTTTCCAACGTGCCATGGATCAGATCCTACATGGCCTCCCTGGTGTACAGTGCTATTTGGACGATATTCTGTGCACAGGAAGTACGGACCAAGAACATCTCGACAATTTGGATGCTGCTCTTCAAAGGCTGAAAGAGTATGGGCTCAGGGTTCGCAAAGACAAGTGCAATTTTTTTCAACTGTCTGTTGAATATTTGGGACATGTAATTGATGCCCGAGGGTTGCATACTGCGCCGTCAAAGGTTCGAGCGATAGTGGATGCCCCGCCGCCAGAGAATGTTAGCCAATTACGTTCATTCTTGGGCTTACTGAATTATTATGGCCGTTTTATACCGAACTTGTCATCCAGGCTCAAGCCGCTGCATGACCTACTTTGTCAAGGAAAGAAGTGGAATTGGAGTGATGCCTGTCAAGAGGTTTTTCAGAAAACAAAGGAGACATTAGTGACGTCAGGGGTACTGACCCATTTCGATCCATCACTCCCCATTCAGTTGGCCTGCGATGCATCCCCGTATGGAGTGGGGGCGGTCATTTCACATTTAATGCCGAACGGGGTAGAGAGGCCTATAGCATTTGCATCACGGACCTTGAACAAAGCAGAGACTAACTATGCTCAGATAGAGAGGGAGGCGTTGAGCATCGTCTATGGGGTTCGCAAGTTCCATCAGTACCTGTATGGGAGACAATTTACATTGCTGACAGATCACCGACCCCTGACGACCATCCTGGGGTCGCACACTGGGTTACCCTCACTTGCCGCGAGTCGCATGCAGCGGTGGGCGTTGCTCTTCGGCACACTCGTATGACATCAAGTATCGCAAGGCTGACCTGCACGGCAATGCCGATGCCCTGTCCAGGCTGCCTCTTCCTATCACCAGGCCTGAGCCGCGGGCAGCAGAAATCTTTTACTTCAGTCAGGTGGATGGTGCGCCAGTTTCTGCTGCTCATGTGAGGAGGGCCTCTCGCACTGACCCTGTCCTGTCTGCGGTGATGGACATGGTGATGGGGGGTAGATCAGGTAGCGATGCCCCCAGTATTCAACCTTATCTCTCCAGGAGAGCAGAACTGTCGGTGCAATCTGGTTGCTTACTGTGGGGGAGGAGGGTGGTTATTCCGCCATCATTGCGTAAATCTGTTCTGCAACAGCTCCATGCAGGTCACAGTGGAATAGTTCGAATGAAGGAGATAGCAAGGAGTTACTTCTGGTGGCCAGGAGTGGACAGAGAGATAGAGACTACCGCCAAAACATGTTCCTCATGCCAAGAAGTTAGGAAGGCACCCCAACTAGCTCCCCTACATCCCTGGGAGTTTCCCGAAGAACCATGGCAACGGGTGCACATTGATTTTGCAGGACCTGTAGAGGGTTGTATGCTCCTTGTGTGTGTGGACGCCCACAGTAAGTGGCCATAATGAAAACCACTACCACTGCAAAGACGATTGAGAGGCTGGGGGAGATTTTCAGCCGGTTCGGTTCTCCTCTTCAGTTGGTCTCAGATAACGGGCCACAACTGGTGTCACAAGAAATGACTACCTTCCTTGAAGCAAATGGCGTACAACACATTCGATCCGCACCATTTCACCCTGCGACCAACGGTCTGGCTGAAAGGTTTGTGCAGACCATGAAGAAAGCTTTGAAGACTTCTCAAGAGCAGGGATCATTTCATCAGAGATTGCATAGATTCCTGTTGAGCTATAGGAATACTCCCCATGCCACTACTAAAGTTTCCCCCGCTTCTCTGATGTTCAAAAGAAACCTTCGAACAAACTTTGACTTTCTGAAGCCGACAACGGTGAAGGATATTGTTCAGCATCAACAGGAGAAACAGATTCAACAAAGAATGCAGAAGGCTAAAGAAAGAGTCTTTTTTCCGGATGAGCCAGTGTTAGCAAGGAACTACAGTACTGGCCCCCCGATGGGTCCCTGCAACCATAGTCAAACGATCTGGTCCTGTCTCTTACACCGTCAGTACTGCTGCTGGACTGGTATGGAAAAGACACGTCGATCAACTTCTTCAGGCGACAGTATCGACCCCCAACCAGCCGTCGGTGGATACTCCGAACGAGTCAGAGTTCAGCGCACCCCATATCCTGCTGCCACCACCCCAAAGAACAATGGAATATACTGGTGAGACTTCTGCTTCCGACTCTTCACTACGAGATCCTGTGATGGATGTTCCAACACGCACGGCTGTTCCAGAGTCACCCAGCGGAGACCGTAAGACTGAACATTCTGTTGAGCCCCGTTATCCGGTAAGAGAACGCCGTCCTCCAGAACGCCTGCAATTATAGAATCTATGTTTAGCGACCAACCCAAACCAACTGGGGCAGAATAATCCCCATGGGTGTGGTCACGGGGTGAGGCCGTTTAACCTCATCTCAGGGTTATGTTGGGTAACTGTTACCAAACAATGTTAAAAAAAAAAAAAAAAAATAGGTGAAGTGCCCCATGATACAGTGAGTTATTTGTGTTTTGCTATAAGGATTTTGTTGTTGGGGGGGGGGATTCTTTCTAAGGGGGGAGGAGATGTTATGTTTTTGGACATCGCAACTTGCCGTAGTTGTAAGCAATGCATGATGGGAACCCGGATGTTGTGTCGTTGTATTGAAGTGCCGGCTAAAATAAAGACACGCTAAGAAATAGCTCCGTGCCCGTCTACTTATTGGTACGTAGACAAACCTACAAATAATGGGGACATATATAACATAAACGTCACGCTCTGATTGGTTTGGTCTCACATAGTGGCAAATAATACTGTAGTATTGATCTTTTTAGTTAATTTAGTCATTTATATTTAGGCAAAAAATACATAAGAATATGCTTAAACGCAAACACTGTCCACTGGAGTGGACGCTGATTCTCAGAAGGATCTGTGCTAAACTATAAGAAAACATGACATTCCTTTTAGATCATTGCTGACAATTTCAGCAAAGCTGCCCTTCTGTAAGTGTCTGCGTTTTTGTGTGTGTGTATGTTTGTAGAACAAATACTATTAAACTTGTATCTGCTAAGTGGAAGTGTGCTGGCTGCTCCTACTGTGTTACACTGATACAAACTCTGCAGTAGAGTGAAATGTGAGATGGCTGATGTGATCTTTATCGTGTCAGACAAACATCTACTCCACTTGTCTATGTCTGATGTTGTGTGCTCTTTCTGTCCGTGGTATACTTTATATTGGTCTAAAGCAATGTAAAGTACTGCAGTAATAATAAAGTACTATACAAATTAAAGGTGTGTCAAATGTTTTGACTTCCCAGCGTCTCACTAAAGCGAATACAACCCCTTTCATTCGAGCATGCTTTTACATTATATCTTCTCATGGGATAATACTTTTGTACTATTGAAAATAAACATGGGTTTAGAAGTACAGATGTACTATCTTAACACAGAGGCATTATTCAGTAAATAGATGGCAACACCAGTGAGTGGCAAGATAAATTGTGTTGCTGACACACGGCTGTGGTGGTGGTGGTCGCGTCATAACTTGGTGGTGCATGAGTGCTGCCGTCATTGGGAAGCTGTTGTTCATAGCTGGGGTCATAGGCGCCGATCCCGTGGGTGCTTCGGGGCCCGAGCACCCAATGCTGAGCACCCACGTACGATTGATGGCAACTTTCAATCGTTAAGGTAATTTTTGAAAAATCATTCATTTGTTGTTGAATTTTGTGGCGTGTTTGGTCCGTTTTACATAATTATAAAGTCACAAATCGTACAGTCTATAATTAACAAAGTCTAACCAAGAGTTCATAGTGTCCGATGATGAACTGATGACTCAATCGTCTAGACCAGGGGTCTCAAACTCGCGGCCCGCGGGCCAAATGCGGCCCGCCGGACGCTAGTTTGAGGCCCCCGCCTTGATATGAAAGTTTAATGTTAGTGCGGCCCGCGCGAGTTTGACATGGATGCTGTATGGTATCATGTACCCAGAAATGACAGCTTAAAGCTGTGTGCACACCTTGACACGATTTTGTCCCGCCCATACGCGAGCGAGCCCGCCTGTTTTGCTTTTTCTCTCATCATCCATGACTGAGATCACCACCATCACTGCGCTGTACTGCTCTGAAAGTCCGAAGCTCCGCTGTCATTTCTGGGTACATGATACCCTCTGGAGGCGTCACATTCTCCCTAGTTCTCCCTATAAACGTGCATTTTTTTCACACTGACAGGCTCAGATAGTTACAATAAGTGTCCGACAACATACTAGAAAGGAGAAATGAACGTATGTCTACCTTTAGCTTGAGATCGCTGTTTGTTGTTGTTCTGCTGCTGTGTGGACTAAAGGGGTGTTCACAGCAAAAGCGACAAAAATAATCGCAAAATACTCAAAAATACTCCCATGGTCAGTAAACGGCCGCCGGTAAACTGTGGGTTTTTCCCCCAGTTCTCTCCTTCAGTGCTGCTGCTCTGAGCCGGCTGCCTGCCAGCTAGCAGTGGTTCAGTCCTCCGGTCCAGTCCCGCGAAAAAAATAAACAACCTCCGGTCTGCATTGACTTTGTATGTAATCTCGTCGGTTTTCCCCCGGTTCTCTCCCTCCGAAACTCCCGGTCAGGTAAACCGCCAGCGAACTCCGGTCCAGTCCCATTCCCCCGGTCAGGGGAAGTTCACAGGGGATTCACCGGCTCTCTCCTCCCGGTCAGTAAACAGGGGATTCACCGGCTCTCTCCCTCCAGAGCCGGCTGCGAAACATAAACTCTCCTGGTCGTTAAACGGTTGTCGGTAAACTCTGTCTTCCATAAACTGCAGCGGGCACAGCAGCCTGCAGGACACCGCACAGGACCTGTGTGCAGTAACGTTATGAGACTCTCCACACTGATTGGCTCTCGCAACAAACAGCGATCTCAAGCTAAAGGTAGACATACGTTCATTTCTCCTTTCTAGTATGTTGTCGGACACTTATTGTAACTATCTGAGCCTGTCAGTGTGAAAAAAATGCACGTTTATAGGGAGAACTTATAATATAAATATTAAACGGCCACCACAAACACTTTGTGTTTCCATGGTTTCTGACGTTCAACCAATCACTAACTGTGCCGTGCTCGACGTCATATGCAGGCGCAGGACCCTGAGCCAATCTGGTACCAGCGGAAATTACGTTCTTTGTACGTCAGCTAAACACTAAAACTTAAACTTCAACACAACAGCGATACCTAGTGAAATTATATATTACACAGCCCCAAACATGTCTTTCTCAAAGCCTGCAGTGAAGAGAAAGGTTGGTGATGAGCACAGACAATTTCAGGAAAAGTGGGAAATTCAGTATTTCTTTGTGGAGCACAGGGGCACTCCGACGTGTCTTATTTGCACAGAGAAAGTTGCGGTGCATAAGGAATACAATTTGAAACGTCATTACACAACTAGACATGCTGAGGACTATGCAAAATACCAGGGAGATGAGAGAGCCAACCGAGTTGCCAATCTTAAAACATGTCTACTGAAGCAACAAGATTTTTTTAAGAAAGTAACCAAAGAGAATAACGCAGCAGTCGAAGCTAGCTATGTGGTTAGTGAGATGATTGCTAAAGCAGGAAAGCCATTTACAGAAGGTGAATTTGTCAAAAAGTGCCTGTTACAGGCTGCAAGTATTGTCTGTCCAGAAAAGAAAGGTCAGTTCAGCAACATCAGCCTTTCTGCCAACACCGTGGCAGAGCGCATTTGTGACATGTCAAGTGACATTTATGATCAACTGTGTGAGAAAGCAAAATGTTTCAGTGTATACTCAGTCGCTCTTGATGAGACCACAGACATCACTGACACTGCCCAGCTCGCAATATATGTCCGTGGTGTTGATGACAATTTTGAAGTGACAGAGGAGTTGCTCACAGTAATGCCAATGCATGGCCAGACCACCGCTCAGGAGATATTTCACCAGCTGTGTGATGCCATTGAGAATGCCGGTTTTTCATGGAAGAGATTTGTTGGGATAACAACTGATGGAGCGCCATCAATGACAGGGAGGAAAAATGGACTGGTGGCACTTGTTCAAAAAAAACTGGAAGAGGAGGGTGTGGAGGAAGCCATAGCTCTGCACTGCATTATCCATCAGCAGGCCCTTTGCAGCAAATGCCTGAAATTTGACAACGTGATGTCTGTTGTTGTGCAATGCATCAACCACATCAGATCCAGGGGCTTAAAACACAGAAGGTTCCGTGCTTTTTTAGAAGAAATGGAGTCAGAATATGGGGACGTGCTTTACTTCACCGAGGTACGTTGGCTCAGCAGGGGAAACATGTTGAAGAGATTTTTTGAGTTGAGAGCAGAAGTGAAAGTCTTCATGGAGAAGAATGGGGTGGCTGTTCCTGTGTTAAGTGATCCTATATGGCTCATGGACTTAGCTTTTCTTGTTGATGTCACGCATGAGCTTAATGTACTGAACAAGAGGTTACAAGGCCAGGGGCAACTTGTCAGTGCTGCCTATGACAATGTGAGAGCATTCTCCACAAAACTTATGCTATGGAAAGTTCAGCTATCTCAGACAAACCTTTGCCATTTCCCAGCATGCAAGGCACTTGTGGATGCAGGCACACCATTCAGTGGTGAGAAGTATGCTGATGCCATTTTGAAGCTACAGGAGGAATTTGACCACAGATTTGCAGACTTCAAGACGCACAGAGCCACATTTCAAATTTTTGCGGACCCCTTCTCCTTTGATGTGCAAGATGCCCCTCCTGTGCTTCAAATGGAGCTCATTGACCTGCAGTGCAACTCTGAACTCAAAGCCAAGTTCAGGGAGGTGAGTGGAAGAGCAGACAAGCTTGGGCAATTTTTGAGAGAATTGACTCCCAGCTTCCCTGAGCTTTCCAGAATGTTCAAGCGGACCATGTGCCTTTTTGGGAGCACGTACTTGTGTGAAAAGCTCTTCTCCACCTTGAACTTCAATAAGTCCAAGTACAGGACCAGACTTACTGATGAGCATCTTCAAAGTCTACTGAGGGTCTCAATTGCTTCCTCCCTCAAGCCAAATGTGGCTCGGCTATGCGAGAGGAAGCGCTGCCAGACCTCTAGCCAAAAGTAGGCAAGAGAAGCCATGTTCAGAACAGTTCATGTTGAAAGTTTCATTAATGTTCATGTTAAAGGTTAAATAACTGTTAATACTGTTAATTTGAATCTGAAAAAAAATAATTTCTCTACCCACCAACTATATGTGGTTTCTTAAGTTTTTCTTATTTGCTGTTTTATTATTATTTTATTTATTTATTACTGATTGATTGATTTATTTTCTTTATTCTTTATTTGTTTATTTATTTTTTCATCTTATTTTGTGTAGAAAATTAAAAATTAAGATATTTGAGAACAGTGGAATGTTTTATCAGAGCTTTTCTTGTGGAAAACCGGAACCAAAGCACTGAAAAAGTGTAGGGTATAGCAGAAGCAAAAGCATTGAAGACAGTTTTTTTTTTCTTTTTTTTTCTGTTTTTAATAAATGCGTTTTTTTTGTTGAAAACCTGATGCGGCCCAGCCTCACCCAGACCCTAGCTCCAGTGGCCCCCAGGTAAATTGAGTTTGAGACCCCTGGTCTAGACATTAAGCAAACTGCACACGAGTGAATGAAGTGCATACTTACTCAACAGCCATACGTGTCACACTAAGGGTGGCAGTATGAACAATGCCAACACTGTCATAAACATGTGCCATATAGTGAAAGCACACTAAACAACCACAAACACATTTTGGAAGAATATTTGCACCGCAACACAACAAACACTACAGAACAAATTCCCAGAGTTCCCTGCAGCACCAACTCTTCCGGGACGCTTCAGTATAAACAAACATCATTGGTGGATCTACAACTAACATCCACTCTAATGATACCACGTACAATAGTGTATCTAGTCGATACTACTATGATTACATTGATATTTTTTAACATCACAAAACCTTGTTTCGTTTTTTTTAACTTCATATTATGTTTATAAACTCAGGAAATATGTCCCAGGACACATGAGGACTTTGAATATGGCCAATATAACTACTTGGTATCGGATTGACACCCAAATTTGTGGTATCATCCAAAACTAATGTAAAATATCAAACAACAGAAGAATAAGTGATTCTTATATTTTAACAGAAGTGTAGATAGAACATATTTAAAGAGAACGTAAGCAGATATTAACAGTAAATGAACAAGTAGATTAATAATTAATTTCTACCACTTGTCCTTAATAATTTTGACAAAATAATAGAATGATAAATGACACAATATGTTACTGCATATGTCAGCAGCTAAATTAGGAGCCTTTGTTTGTTTACTTACTACTAAAAGACAAGTTGTCTTGTATGTTCACTATTTTATTTCAGGACAAAATTGCGATAAGAAACATATGTTTAATGTACCATGAGATTTTTTTGTTAAAATAAAGCCAATAATGACATTTCTTGTGGTACCCTTTATTTAGAAAAGTACCTAAATACTTTTGGTACGGGTACCAAAATATTGGTATCGGGACAACACTAATACACACACATCGAGCACCCACTGGCAGAAATGTAGATCGGCGCCTATGGCTGGGGGACATTAGTTCAGATGCGAATACACCTCAGGTAATATTTATGTGTGATCAATTATTGTTAACTAGCAGAGCCCGCTTCTTTTCATCACCGCACTTGATGGGTAATGAGGGAGACTGCACCAAAGAAAGCAGGACAGGAATACAGTGGACATTGATTGATATGCTTGATGACCTTTCCCTCCTGAGCCATAGCATCAACTAGATGAGAAAATGCGGAAACTAGAACACAACTCAAGACGGGTTGGACTGACAATAAATACATCAAAAACAAAAGAGATGCAGGTGAAAACAGATGGGAAAGTCAGACTAGTAGTGTGCTGCAGAAGAGCAGAGCTGGAGATAGTGAATGACTTCACCTATCTTGGAAGTGTCATCAGCAATGATGGACAGGCACACAAGGATGTGGAGGCACGCATAGGGAAGGCCAAGGCTGTGTTTGCCCAGTTAAACCCAGTCTGGAGGTCCAGGAACATCTCCACCAAATCCACATAATGTATCCTTGAATCCAACGAGAAATCAGTCATACTATACGGCTGCAGAACTTGGGGCCTGACACACCTCAACATTAAGAACCTCAAGACTTTCAATAACACAAGACTCCGCTACATTTTGGGAATTTGGTGGCCTAAGAAAATCGGTATCCAGGAACTGCTGGTCAAAACAGGTCAGGAGCTGGTCAAAATTACAATCAGAAGAAGGAAGTGGCGATGGATTGACCACACTCTTCTGAAACCTCCAACATCCATCACCTTAGCTGCCCTGTAGTGGATATCTCGAGGGAAGAGGAGGGGAAAGTCACGGCTGTCCCGGGGAGGGGTGTTGACAAAGAGCTAAGCAGAGCCAACACCATGTGGCAAGAGGTGACGAGAACCACAGGGACCGGAAAAGGTGAAGACAACTCGCTGAGACCTTATTTAGGTCTATCTAAAAGAGCTATATTGTAAATAGTTTGTTGTGCATTTTACATTTGTTTGCTGTTTTGTGTGCAAGTTTTTAAATTTAAAAGTATCTCATTTGAACAATATCCAGTGTTGTGGTATTTCAATTAACTAGAATTCAGTGTGCTGTGGGGCCCTATTGTAGTAAATCACACCTGAGCCATCATAAATTAATCAAATCTTTAATTGCCATGAGAAAGTAGACAATGCAATAAACTGTTTGGGACACGAGGGGATGGTTCCATCTTTCAGCTGGGCGCTAATGGCGGAGTTAGCGCCTGGCCATTTCACAGTCACATCCATAAAGCAATATTCGTCCGTAGTCACACACTGCCTATCACGATCACATCTGCGGTAGGAAGGGACCAAGTTTACCGGTAAGTAGAATCACAGCTGACTGTTCAAAGGTTTGAAAGTTCTCTTGCCGTCTGAGACGTGTAGTATCCAAAATAGCTGCACTCGCCCATTGCCTTCTCTTAAGTATTAATTTGTGATTTCCAAAAGCGTCTGTATATATACAAGAAGGAGAAACACAGGCATGTCTGGATGACTCGCCTCCATCTTTGTTACGAAGCTGGCTGTGGTGCAATCTTTCTGATGTCACTTCCTGTGTGGGGCGTGGACTTTCTGGTGTCACTTCCTGTGTGGGCGCGGTCTTTCTGGCGTCACTTCCTCTCCAAACTCACTTTGTAAACGATAAATGAGTCCATACAAAGCTAAGTGCCGGAGATTTAAGAAATACACGGCTGACTTACCCGTGTAAAAATTGGTCCGAGGAGGGGGACCTTAAACGCTGGTTTAGAGTGGCTGAAACGGGGCTTAGACTAAATAATTTTTTGTTTAAGGGGTTAAACGACTTAGTGTAGACATGGCCTTAGGCTTTGGAAAGGGCGAAGAGGATTAATTGAAATAAATTGAGAAGAGCTTTAATCCAGGGATTCTGAAACTATGACCTTCAGGGCCCACCTTTTCCACTACACAGGGACCCTGAGGCCACTCAAATGTTCACACTGAATTAGTAATCTTACTCTTGATTTTAATCGATTCAACAAGTATATCTAACCTACTAACAATTTACAACCTCGTCGAATAGTATGAAACCATTTGTTAATTACAAAGATTATTTATTTATTTATTTAAGACATAAACCATAGGCTTAGGTCAGGCTGATTTAAAAAATAGGTACTTGTGAAATGTACTGACTAAGAAGGGACACATAAATAATTGAAGAAAAATAAATGTTAAATTATGTTGTGCTAAAATAAATAAATACAATTTATGATAAATATGTTTAATTCTACCGTCAATAAAACAAAAGCGCAAATGAAACTACAGCTTGACCACTTTTGTCATAATTTTTGCGCTTGAGAAACTTCTTTATGACTTAAAGGAGCCATATGTAATAATTTCATGTCAAGTCATCATTAAATGGCTCTGATATGTCAAAAGGCATTAATAAATCATGTTCTTTTCAAATACCTCTACAACTGGTAACAGTATGCTCATTTTAAAATTAGATTAACAGCCTCGAAATATTGTTAATGTTTTCATTTCATTTTGATGCTCCGCCCTCCACCGTTTGACCAATTAGAAAGTCTGTGAGTGTGTCACATCCAGGTTGCCAGTTACGCACCGCCCTCTTTGTCTGGCTACTGCCACTGGTAAAGTTACTAAACATGTCAGACCTTAGTAAATCTAAAAGGCGTCGTTACCATTCTCAACTTATTCATGACAAAGCCAGGAACAAAACGAGGATTTGTATCGGGGATGCCTTTGAAAGATGGAGACGATTAAAGGCGGAGCAGATTTTTTCTTCGGACGCCAAACTTGCTAATTTCTTCCTTGATAGGTAAGTAAGGCATTTACGTTTTCTTATTACTTGTAATAAATAGAAATTGACATTTCGTATGTAAACTATATTGTCCACTACAGTCTATGATCTTGTCTAACAAAGCTAGTATGTTCGTGCAAAGAATGCTTAGTGTGATGGTGCTTAGCACCTAGTGTAATGCTTAGCATGCTAGCCCGGTCAATGACACATCGACATATTGGCTAAAGGGGAAATAGATGCCCGATAGCCTGTATGTCGATGTGTATTCAAACTGACAGAGCAAAATATATTTTCGACAAATAAAACCTAAGTGGATATGGGTAGTGTCAGTGTCTATTTTGTTCTCAATATGCTGATACGCTGAGGAAATGGGTTCCAACATTAGCACGGCTGTCATCATGGCAATGTGACACATATGGAGACAGCCAAATCACATGATAAAATAATTCCTCATTCGTGTAGCCTATAGGCATACTTTGGTAAAATGTCTCCTCTTTAGTTTTGGGCGTACATTAGGCTGCTAAGCATGGTCTACTTATTTTCACCAGTATAACCATTGCTAGCGTTGGTTGTAGTTTGTTTTAGTCTTTGTTTTCTAATACTACTGACAATAACAATATGATTGCCACTAATAAACTCATGTACAAATTCCAATCCGGCTTCAGAACTAACCACTCCACTGACACATGCCTTCTCTATCTGACCGACCACATCAAACATGAGGTGGACGCGGGCAAATACTGTGGCATGGTCATGCTGGACCTTCAGAAGGCCTCACCGTTAACCACGCTATACTGTTGGATAAGCTCAGAGCAATCGGATTTAACAAAACCTCATGGAGCTGGATGCAATCTTACTTGGAGGGGAGGGAGCAGGTGGTAGAGGTGAACGGCACCGTGTCTCCCCCCCCTCTCGGTGAGCTGTGGAGTCCCCCAAGGCAGTATATTGGGACCTTTACTGTTCCTAATATACATAAACGACTTGTCATCGGCATGCGACTGTGAATTGTTTTTGTTTGCGGATGACTATGCCCTGCAGGTATCCGACAAGGACAAGTCACATGTGGAGAAAATCCACATCAATAAAAGTTCACCTCCAGGCAGCTACAACCCTAAACTAACACCCTCCCCGGATTGCTAATAATCAAATGTAAACAATCAAATGCAGATACTTTTTCTTATGCCTTCTGATCTCTCTCTCTCTCTCTCTCTACGTCCACTACTTGCTGTCCATATCCTACCCCCCCACTCCCCCTCCACACCCCTGATTGTAAATAATGTAAATAATTCAATGTGATTATCTTGTGTGATGACTGTATTATGATAGTATATATCTGATAGTATATATCTGTATCATGAATCAACGTGGACCCCGACTTAAACAAGTTGAAAAACTTATTCGGGTGTTACCATTTAGTGGTCAATTGTACGGAATATGTACTTCACTGTGCAACCTACTAATAAAAGTCTCAATCAATCAATCAAAATTGCCATTTGTTGTGATATTGTACACAGGCATGACGTACTTCTTCCTGATAATAGCCTAATTTCGGTGTAAAATGTGATGGTTAGAGATTTGTTATTGACAAAACGCTCATCTATTCAGCTATGATCCCAGTACCTCAACCACTAGTAAGAGGCAGTGAAGTTCCTTGGAGTAGCCCAGTCGATCAAGCTGGATTTTAACCCCAGTCAGGGAGACGGGGAGGGGACTACAGAATTTTGACCGTGATTGCAGTACCATTTCTGGCCAGATTATTACATATGGCTCCTTTAAACTCCATACTTTTTGTTTTATATTTTCATTACTGCCTCAAGTGGTGGAAAAATGTATTACAATTTAGCGCCGCTCAGACAAATACAGACCACAACTGAGAAAGAGATGTTCCTTGGCAAGCCTCTAGGGGGGCGCTTGCAGCCCAACAATGGGCCACAATTAAGAAACACCGTCTTAATCCTCTTAATCAGAACTACACATGCTTTTACTGAAATATTCTACTGCTACATTAGGACATCGCTGCTGGAAATGGTGGATTATCATGTTGGAAAACTGCCATGAGGCCTAGTTTATGCGTTAGAATTGTAGAATTCATGTTTCCTCTCAATGAACCGCATAGGTACTCATGCAGCCCGAGCTCATGATGCTATACCACCACCCATAACTGTCAACATACACGTGGGACATTTTCTGGAAAAAGGCTGTCCACGGATGTACCTTGCAGTATTTGTCCCTTAAAATGTCATTTGATGAAGGCTGTACTCTTACAGATATGTGGTGAGTGTGAATCCACACCAGCAGCTGCATGAATGATTGAAGAGGAGTCATGTTACCTTGTTTACTCAGGCAGTGACTCAGTACTGCACTACAACAGTCAGTCCTGTTATTAGCATGGAATTAATGTCTAAATGAAGCATCTCCTGCATATAGAAAAGACAGATTTAGAAATACAAACAGATGTCGACCCCAGCCTGAGATCAGTATAAGATTAGCAACAAGAGTAAAGCCAGCATGTGTGTGAAAGTCACCATGATGACTCATCCTTTTCTTACACTCCCCTCCTCCACCTTACTCAGGAAGGTTAAGTGAATGGCACAGCAGCCGCTGGCGCATGATGTCTGCTGCTATCTAGTGGCGAACACTACGAAGTGCAGCAAAATCTTACCTCGGGATATCAGGTTGAATTGAATCTTGCAGAGATCATTTAATATATCGACATAAAATCTGCGGTATTTAACAACATGGAAATTAATCACAAGGTTTGAAGGTTTGTCAAAATTAGTTTTTTCGACCCAGTAAAATTTAGCTCTTGTAAAAGATTAGAAACTAATTGGTCATTTGCACTTTCTCTCCCAATAAGTCCAAACTTTTAAATTATTATTTTTTTAAACAGTCTAAAAGCAACCCATGTATATATGCCACAATGTAGTGTGTTTGTGTGTGTGTGTATATATATATATATATATATATATATATATATATATATATATATATATATATATATATATATATATATATATATATATATATATACACACACACACACACACACACACATGTACATACATGTATATAAAAGCATGCATTGAATATATTACAGTAGCTCTGAAAAGTTTGTTTAAATAGTTCAACTCAAAAAGAAAATATTTATATTGACTATAGCTTACAGCAAACTATTCATTTTCTCATAAAATCCAAGTTCAGTGTTTAAACTATAAATTAATGTTAATACAATGATATTGTTATTGTTATTATTATTATTATTATAGTCATTTATTTCAGACCAGGGGGATCCATATCACAGAAGAAAAAGATACTACATTGATAAAAAAACAAAACAAAATATGAGATGCACCTTAATATAAAAATAACCGGCAGCTTTTATGATACTTTAGATAACAAAGCGTATTATTTTTTATAATTTTAAACTTTTTTTTTAAATTTAATGTCTTTTTGCTCTTTTTTTGTTAAGAATATGGCATGGCCAATATTAAAAAATATATATTCTAAAAAATGATTTAACCCACATTAGCTTTTGACTGACAGAAAAACACTGCATAAGTAGTTTTTTTAAAGAGCAACAGCTGACTTTATTAAATAATGCAGCAAAACAATGCATATTACAGATATACATTTATTGACATTTAAGTTGTACTCACCTACATTTTATGATGAATTCCTGGAGTCATGTAGTCAGTCCATTTGCCCTGATAGTTACCCTACAGTACAAAACACTTCATATACATAACACTAACAGGCAATGAGCATTTTTAATATTTGGGTTACAGTAAACATGAAAAGGAGCAGTATGGTGTCGTGCAGTACAACCCCAACAATACTTCTATTACTTCTGTACTGACCTTTCTGAAGTGCCGAGTTCACCATTAAACTCTGCTAACGTGTGTCTTAGAATGCTGAAAAGGGTTAAAGACTGCAGAGAAGTTCAACCAGACTCTTAAAGGGCCCATAGTGTCCAGATGATTGAAATTTCACTAACAAATTCTCCATGTATTTTTTGCTGTTGAAAATTAATCTGACAGTCATTTCCCACAATATCAGTATGTTTTTAAGTAATATGTAGATAACTAACTATAGTTGGAATGCCCTCTTTCCATTGGCAAACTCGCTATGTCGCCCCCTCTTGGTGTGACACCATCTACAGAACTGGAGCACATTTCCCCACAAGAACAGTGTGGATAAAAGCATCTAAAACTATTATTTTCATCACCTAATTGCATGTTTTTGTCGCCTTGGTCCATGATTACTTCAAAACTGATATGGTTAACATTAGGCAAAAAAAAATCCCCATTTCCGTACTTCACTGCTCTTCCAATAGACACCATAAAATGTTTCCTCATGCTCTTTCTACATTTCCTCCAGCAGTTTGAGGAAAATATCAGTAGAAGAGGATGCTAAACAGAATACTAGCGGCTTACCTTCTTTTCTCTTGTTTTCGAGCGCAGAGTCTGCTCTTCTTTGTCCGTTTTTCCGCAGGTTCTGACTCAGTCTTTCTTCCCTTGACGGTGTTCCTGATTTTCAGGATCACATTTAGCTTGAATCTTTTTGTATCCATCCAAATTCTGACCAAAACCTTTCTTCTTAGAAGTCAGAATAATTAAAACGGTGGCTGCAAATTACACCCCTCTCGCTTGGTGCATTCCATTTTGACCGTAGAGGTCCATACTTTCCTCTTACTGCCATCATTTGGAAACGTATGCAGGCTGCCCCTTCTTTAGTGTATTGCTACATCCTGTCAAAGTGCATCTGGCAGACATATTTCCTTATTCCTTCAAATTATTTGCACAAATATCATGATTGGGGATGAAGATGCTACTAAAACACATACTACACAATATGAAATTGTCAGCAGGCTGATGAAGGCCCATCCACATTCTGGAGCTTAAAGTGTGCATTCTAAAATGTGCTGAAACTTACAGAAAATAATCACTACCGTGTCTATTTTATCTGTAGTCATCATTTAAGTGCAGAACTATATAACATGTGCCAATGTTGTTGGCCTACCTCTGAGACGTGCATCTCATGTCAGAATCCCACGGAAGTGAGGTCACAAAGCAGGGATGGCACCTTTACAGGTAGCACTTCTGATCTGTGGGAGGGACACATTTTAACAAGCTTGTAATTTAGATTAAAAAGCAACGATCTATGTTTGACTTGAGATGAAATTAACTAAATTGGGTGAAAGATGCTGGAAAGATAATGCTCAGTTTTGATATGAATTAATCAAAATGTTTATCAGTTAACAGTTGAACCAATTAATCATCTTATATTTGCTTTATGATGCAGGTCTAGGGATGTGAATCTTTATAAACAACTTTTTTATTCAATTGATTCTTATTAAAAAAAATTCTTAAAACAATTTTTAAAAAATTGATGATTTGATTTAGAATCAAGATTAATAAGAACAGCAATTTAGATGTGAATGGATCTTTTTGAGCACCTTTATGCAGGTCATGTGTTGAATGTCAGATTGTGAGATTATTACCTGCAGGACATGCTTGGGTCTGTCACACTTCAACACATCTAGGCAGCCTCCAGTCGGTGGTGTCACCATGTGTGGGCCCGTCCGGTCCCGCGCGTTGGAAGATGAGAAGTAGTAACGTCTGATGATGTTCGGTGCCATCAGGAGAGGTTATTCAGTAAATTATGTCAACCATCACATTTCTTTCCACTTCAGTTAATGAATGGCAAAACAAGCCACCAAAAGTGGAGGGCAAGGATGCCGCAGAGGCGTGTGCAACGTGGCCCTCACTTTCATGGTTTCAAGGTTCTTCTTGAAAATCCAAGTATTAGCAAGGAGAAAAAGCAAGATAACCCCGGTGACACAGAAGGCCTTTGGAAAACGAGGTCATCGCACAGTAAATCAACACACTTGATTTGAGCGTTTCTCATCCTGGGGGAGGGGGTTTGTCACATTGGGTTGACTTGTTAGACGCTGGAGACAATAATCCCCCAAAACAGACTAAAAGGTCACAAAAGTCGTCTTCCTTGTGGTTCCCACGAATGAGCAAATTTATTGAGACACAATCTGTGAAGTGCACTTTGTTTACTTCCCACGGGCACCGACGTTCTCTGTGTCCGTGTCCAGATATCCTGAGTATACAGCGCACGCGCACACAAACACACACACACGGTCCATTTGAAAAGAAAACAAAGAAAAGTCCCGTCAGAGGAAGGCCCGCAGAGTATCCTCTCACAACCGCCTGGCTTTTTTTTTTTTAACAACTGAGTTCACTCAGCCTGGCAGTGTTTCTAAAGGCTTCATCAACAGGTTACACAATCACTGCTACTGATTACAACATAAACAATATTTAACATAATTTGGTCGATTAGAACATAAATAAAAGCAAGTTTTGGGGTTGTTAGTAATTAATACAATATTCTTTTACTGCTGATTTCTAAAACAAAAACGTAAATCTAATGAGGACTACGTTGGTGAATTGTTACATTATGGCATAGTTACTGACAAAAAAATGCTTGCTTGAAGATCTCTTAACCAAATACAATTGCAAATATACCCCACAGGTGTTTAGCAATATGGAGCTATGGCATCAAACATTTAACATTGACTTAAAAAAAATATTAAGACCTAAAGATGTTTTTTTCCTGCAGCATTGACCAAAAAGGTAATCTGTGTAATCAGTGATGACTAAATTCATAGAATTATTCTGAATGAAGACTGAATTGATCTGTAAATGAAAGAGTAAATACAGCATGCTCACTGCAAACTGCTTAAAATGTTTCCAAAGTGACTTGAATAAAGCACAAGTTCATCTATTCCTCACGACGCCCCACGGATAATGACCACTACCATGTAGTCATCCTCCGATTTGGCAAAAGCCCTTGCCGACTCATCCATAAACTGCTGAGAGAACTCACAAGGCGGGAAAACGTGCAGGACGCCGCTTTGCTCCTTGCTGCGGCCAACCCCCGCAGGGAGGCTGACGATGCCAGCTGCCTCCTTCTGCTTCAGGTAGGTCACCAGGTTCTTCAGCGGCCTGTCAGTCGAGTCTTTGGCGTCTTGCGCTGCCGCGTCCTCGCATTTGAGGGGCATGGCCAGGAGGACCGCGTGGCTGCTCGGTCCGGCAGCCTTGATGCGGCGGGAGACCTCATCAAGCTTGGGGGCGTCCATCCGCAGGCGCTGGCTGATTTTCAGCTGCGAAGCTTGGCCACCTTCAGTGCGCTGCGCCAACAGGCCGGATGCCACCGTGTTGTCGCCGTCGAGCAGGTGCAGCGTCGTGGGGAAAGTGCTGTTCTTCAGCAGGAGGACGCCCTGCCACACCTGACCCAGCCTCTGGACAGACTGGCGCCCTGAACCGCTCTCCTTCGCCAATGGGCTCTTTGGTCTGCGCTTGAGGTCTCTCTCTGAGCAAGAGGTGGGCGCAGTCGGGCTTAGCGTCCGTCTTCTCTTGTCCTGACTGTTTGGGCGCCCTCTCGGGGGGCGCGAGTGTTCATGGTCACTACCGCCAACGCCATCTCTGCTGTTCACTCCCTGGCTTTGCTCCACAGGGTTGCCATTGCGGTTAGCGCAGTAGTCTTTGGTTTCAGGGGAACGGTCTGGGCGCCAGCCATGTTCCACGGGTCGCCGTCTACGCCCCGCATCTCTGCCTTGCAGCTCCCACTCGCGTTCCACCGGCCAGTTTTCCCGGGAATGTCTGTCCAGGTGAGGTGCGGGCGGGAAGCCAACTCCTTTGGCGCCCACTCCGGACCATTCTGCGGGCGAGGAGAGATCTCGGTCTCTGAAGCGAGGTGGCAGCAGGGCCGAGCGCTCTCGTGCAGAGGAGTCAAAGCGGTGATGGAAGGGTGTGGGGACCAAGTCGTAATGGGGAAAAGGGAGGGGGGGCTGCATGTACTGTTGCTGCTGGTTGTAGTGGTGCTCCGTGTCCGCAAAGTCCACCCTGAGTCTCCTATCGGGGCCGCCCAGTGGAAAGCCTTGCATGTGTGTGCACGCGGCCTGAGCGGCATCCAGACTTTCATACTGGATGTACGCCCACGCCTCACCCTTCCGGTAGTCTATAGTCCTGATGATACCAAAGCGGTCAAACTCTTTAGCCAGTGCGTCCAGGGAAATCCAAGGGCCAAGACCTCCCACCCAAAGCCTGGTAGTGGGCGTAGGTTTACCGTAGCCGATTTTAACTAGGGTGTGGCCCAGCATTTTCCCAGTCATAGCTACTTTCGCTCGATGGGCCATGTCAAGATTCTCAAACTTGAGAAATCCATACGTGCTTCTCTGTCCGTGCCCGGCCCGTTTGATGTTCACCTCTGTGATGACGCCGAACCTGTCGAAGGCCCGTCGCAGGGTGCTCTCTGTCAGACCAAGGTCCAGATTTCCCAGAAATAAAGTCCTGTTGGGCCGCTGGTCGCCCTGAGGCGAGTTCTCGTCTTGAAATGCAGCAGATTCCGGCAGGAAGGAGGCATGGTTTCTGGCATCATAAAGAGAATAATATGCTTCTCTTTCGACGTCTGTGAGGTGAGGCAGGGGAGGAGGGGGGATGGGCCCGAGCGCCATCTGCTGTAACCGGAAGTCTCTGTAGCCCAAACCTGTGGGGGAGAGTGGTCTCTGCGAGGGAGCATGTCTATGTCCTGAGGGGAAGCCGTCTTTGGAAACAGGAGAGCGGCTTCTTCGCCGGCCCATGTAAAAAGCCTCCACTTTCAGAGGTCGATCGAAGAGCACCAGTCGACCACGGGTGTGCTTGGCCGCTCGGGCGTCCTCGGGTTTCCGGAAGTTGACGAACGCCACCCTCTCGTCGTTGTCCCGGCTCATTTTGACGCTGACGTTGCCAAACTTCTTGAATTCGTGAAAAAGTCCATCTTCTATCTCCTCGTCATTTAGTAGAGAGCCCAGCTCGCTGATTTTCAGAGTTTTGTACTCACTTTCAGGGGAGCGAGGGGCACTGCGTGAGGCGGACCTGGACGTGTCCGCGGCGAGGTCGGCGACGCCGTGCGTCCCGGACGGAGCTCCGTAATCATAGCCGTTAGCAGCTCGGCTGTCCGAATAGTCTCTTTTGTCGCCGGGGAGGCTTCTCCTCGATGAGGCTTTGCAGTTGTCGCTGGAGGCGGCGAGCAGCTCCCCCGTCCTCCTGCTGCTGCTAGCTAGACTTCCCCTCCGCTCTTTGCCGTCGTCTAACAGCCGTGAGCGTTTTCTCACTGGCGAACGCTCTCTCTCCTTCATTTCCAAACACCGTTGACCACAATATGAAGACAGTGGTTGTGTTTTTTGCTACCACAAGCACAACGTAACTTTTTTTCCAAGTTGAAAATGAGCCCAAAAGGACGCTCAGTCGACATACACCAACGCCATATTGGAACGGCTTCACTACTGTACCGGAAGTCGCGCTCTGTGATGATGGAGAGTGCTGATTGGCTAAGGAGGTTGTCACTCAAAGAAAAGAGGAAGTGCCTCCGCCTATCACAAACAAGGGTGCGGCTCTGACAGGAGGTACAAGGATATTTGAAATGACACAAAGATAACGATTGTGACACGACATCACTTTCGTTTGGGTTTCTTTAAGACGTCTATTATTAGGCGTTCAGCAATTTGCTGCCAGGCGAGTTTTATTTGCCATATTTTGTTACAGGAAATACGAATTAACTAAAATTGCAAGTGTCTTTTAGTGTGTTTTCCATAAAAATAGTGCATGTAAATACGCACTTATGATATTGCAGATTAACGCCAAAATAAAGTCACGTGACAGTAAATCTTTTTTTTTAAAAACAATTCGCTAACGCAACACTCACCTTTCCCGCTAGAGGGCAGTAGTCCTCTATGTTCTGCAGAGTGGTTGAATTTTTTTTAAATTCAAAATTGACCCTCTTGAAGAAAATTGTACTCCATCCATCCATCCATTTTCTACCGCTTGTCCCTTTTTGGGGTCACGGGGGGTGCTGGAGCCTGGCACATGGGTTAGTGCATGTGCCTCATGAGGCCTAGATCTAACTCAATAAAAATAAGGCAACATTTTCCAAGCAATTTTTGTTAGTTTAGTCAAGTAATTGGTATTTTGAGTAAGTAGAACTTAATAATATGCATTTCGATTTATGCAAAAAGATTAAGTTGCATTTACAGAAAAAGCCAACAAATTGAGTACAATCAATGTAAAAAAACATCAGCATATTAAACACACAAGACTTAATTAAAATAAGTAACATTTAAATGAAAAAATAATTTTTGTACTCAATTTTATTAATTTTGACCAACTTAACCTTTCTTTGTTTTGAAAATGGAAACTGCTTAAAATAATTACTTAGAATACAGGTAATATTAAAAAAATCAAGACATATCAAATTCCAACCTTTATTAAATCATTACCATATAAAAACAGTGGCAATGAGCTGGACAGTATTAACAGTCAACATCCATATTTAGTGCATAGAATGCATGACCTTTTAAGTGGAGCCCGACTTAAACAAGTTGAAAAACTTATTCGGGTGTTACCATTTAGTGGTCAATTGTACGGAATATGTACTTCACTGTGCAACCTACTAATAAAAGTCTCAATCAATCAATCAAACCTCAACTTTTTAAAGTACTGTATAGAACACCTTCACAGTAGTTTTCTTTTTTAACCGTATACATATTATCAAATATTTTTCACAAGCCATATCCTAACCGTGTCAATAAGCTGGAGAGTATTAAAAGTCAAGAACATCAGTATACGGTATAGCTCGGTTGGTAGAGCGGCCGTGCCAGCAACTTGAGGGTTGCATGTTCGATCCCCGCTTCCGCCATCCTAGTCACTGCCGTTGTGTCCTTGGGCAAGACACTTTACCCACCTGCTCCCAGTGCCACCCACACTGGTTTAAAATGTAACTTAGATATTGGGTTTCACAATGTAAAGCACTTTGAGTCACTTGAGAAAAAGCGCTATATAAATGTAATTCACTTCACTTATTTAGTGCATAAAAGAATGCATGACCTCAGCATCTCAAGATTTACTTAGAACATTCACAGTACAGTTTCTTGCTAAAACAATTTAACATTAAGATTATCTGTACTTCTGTAACAATTCACAAGCAGAACACCTTCACCATAGTGTCTTTCAGTGTGTATATTTTGAAACATTTTAACTTGAACAACTCACAGATCCCTCTTTCTGACCAGCTGGAGCTGGGGCAATTTTGTGTGTATAAAACATAAAAAAACTTAATTTACACACCAGAAACAATGACCTGGAGCTTTGTATAAAACCTGAACAGGACAACAATCTGAAGAATTCCACTCAATGAACAATGTATAATGATTTTGGCTTGTACAGCCCTTTGAGACACTTGTGATTTAGGGCTATATAAATAAACATTGATTGATTGATTGATTGATTTTGAACAGACACAAGAAAATAGCTGTTCAAAAGTGCAAGCTGACAGTCATGGCTCACTGCCTAAGCTAGAAGCTTGTTTTTGAGAGTCATGAATTTGGGGGTTGGTTTTGGGCACAGTGTGTCGAGTCCCACAAAAAGTCTTTGAAACACCTCAAATGTTTTGGAAAGTTTGGATGGATACTCAAGATTAAGTGCATACGTCAACCCCAGAAGTAGGCAGCATGCTTTGGCCAGGTTTCCAAGATGAGTAAGGACTGGTACTCCCTCAATGATGATTCCTACTGCATTTGGCTCACGACAGATGTAGATGCTCATATTCTTCATTTCCAGATCCTCATGAACAGTGGTCTCTGCAGTTCCCTTTGAGATACAAAAACAGTAATTTAAAAAAAACAAACATCTAATTTTATATTTAATATAAGTTGTGTGATTTAATTCAGATAATGATTACTTTTGTGAAGACCATTCTGAAAACTTTTGAATTCTAATTTGAGATCTTGTACATTAAACTTGGTACAATAGATGCATTTCCAGCCACATGCTTTTTATTGGCATTTTTAATTTGCATATAAAAAACCTGAATAGAACCACCAGAAATTAAAACAAACAAACAAACAGTACTATGTTATTTATATATATATATATATATATATATATATATATATATATATATATATATATATATATATATATATATATATATATATATATATATATATATATATATATATATATATATATATATATATATATATATATATAGTAAATGTTTTAATGCTTGTTTAAGGGAGTATTTTTTGTTTGCATTGTTTTTTTTAGGGCAAACAGAAACATGACAGAAAGGCATCACTCTGTGGTGCTATGCTAATTGGCTATCCTGGGGCTCCTGCCAATTAGCTGCATGCTCGACCTCCACCTGACAACTGCTGGTTCAGTCAGTTCACATAAGTAAACCAAATTTAAGCTTGTACATCAGACTGATCCAAACCTGCTTTTAAACAATACTTACACAGTAGTCAGAGATTAGCTCCTGTCCGCTCTCTCCCACTCTATGTGGCATCTCAGAGTCACATCTCTCTTCATCACTGCAGAGGCACTTTGGTCCTAGAGTTAATAGAAGAAGAATAAATAAATGAATTTTGTTGGCAATTTTACTCCAAATCTGTGATATCGTTATTAGAGCATGATTACAGTTTCAGTTTTCTTTTAACCCACCTGTATCAGTTCCATCAACAAGTTCTTAATGTGTTGTCCAGTCACTCCACCTTTTGCACTGAAGAGCTCCAGGAGTTTCGGAGTGTACCTGTCCAGCTGGGACATAAATGTTGATTCCAGTGGAACAACAGTGCACCTTCGGAACTCTTCATTAATCTGTAAGGAAGGCTGAAACGACGCGTCGACGTAGTCGACGTCATCGGTTACGTAAATACGTCGACGCCGTTTTTGTGCGTCGACGTGTCGTATATTTACGTCACACTACCGTCATGGCGAAGCGCAAAGCAGACGATCAAAGCAGACGATGCGAGCGAGGGGGAAAAATCACGCCAAAAGTCGTCAAAAGTGTGGAAGTATTTCAATACACAGCCTAATAATGTTGTTGTATACACACTGTGTCGAGCGGAAATGGCCTATCATAGCAGCACAACGGCTATGAACGAACATTTGAAAAGAAAACCATCAACCATCAACTAGTCAATCGTCCGCGTGAGCATACCTTGTCATCATTACACAGAAACATGAATGTGTCATTTGTATCTGCTAGGGGTGTAACGGTACGTGTTTTGTATTGAACCGTTTCGGTACGGGGCTTTCGGTTCGGTACGGGGGTGTACCGAATGAGTTTCTAAGCTAAAGCTAACTTTAGCTGCTTAAGTCTTAACAAGTTACTTCGCTCCTTCTGCCTCTGTCTCAGCACGCAGCATTGTCCCACCCACACAACCATCTGATTGGTACACACGAAGCATTATCAGCCAATCAGCAGTGTGTATTCAGAGCGCATGTAGTCAGCGCTTCAGCGTCGAGCAGATAGGTGTTTAGCAGGTGAGCATCAGGCAGCGGACTCTCCCCAAATGATAATAAACACCTCCCAGTCAACTACTAGTAACATCACTATGAGCCCGTTGACCTTCTAGAAACTTAAACTGCAGCTCAGCTCACTCGCAGTCCTGGCTTGAGGTGAACGCTAATTACCTCTCAGTTCCAGCCACATCGACCCCTTCTGAGCGCCTATTTTCAGCTGCTGGGAATATTGTAAACAAGAAAAGAACCAGAGCATGTAGACATGCTAACCTTTCTTCATTACAACTGTTAGTCACTCACTGGAATGAGTAGAATTGGTTATTGTGAACTGTGTTGGACTGGATGTTTATTTTGCACATTTTAAAAGCAATACTTAATGTTTACAGTGCTCCAGAATATTTAGATTGGCACTTTTTTGTATTGGATGTTTATCTTTATTTTTGCACATTTTAGCAAATAAGCAACACTTTCACTTTTGTTGAAATGTTTACACTGTTGTTACAGAATATTTCGTTTTACACTTTTTTGTATTGGATGTTTATCTTTATTTTTGCACATTTTAAAGCAAAATAAGCAATACTTTTACTTTTGAAATGTTTATACTATTGCAGAATATTAAGATTTGCACTGGATGTTGACTTTTATATTTGCACATTAAAAAGCAAATAAGCTACTTTTAATTTTGTTAAAGGTTAAAAGTTTTAAATGTTTACATTGTTACAGAATATTTAGTCATGTTGTTGTCAATGTTGACTGAGTGGCCATACTTTTTTTTTTTGTAAATAAAAGCCATGCCTTTTGAAAAAACTGGCTTACATTTATTTTTTCATCTTCATTTTGAATAAAAAAAATAATCGGTAAAAGGAAAAATAATCTATAGATTAATCGAAAAAAATAATCTATAGATTAACCGAATAATCGAAAAAAATAATCTATAGATTAATCGATAGAAAAATAATCGTTAGCTGCAGCCTTATCTGTAAGACAGCAAATGTTGACCGTTACTGATATTAAAGGTTTTAGTATACATTTTCAGGCAAAAAGTGAGTCTAGTATGTCATGTCCAAATCACAATGGAAACTTGGTCAGGAAAAATAGAATGATAAATCATTTACCTGGAATGGTTCAAAGAGGGCAGGCCATCTTTCCTTAAATTCTGCCACCCCAGCAGGAGACTTGGCAACCACTTCCTGTCTTCTCCAACTGTATACGTTCTGGTCATCATATCATTGATGCTCCTGGCACCGTCCTTTTACACAGAGGGCAGGTGAATGAAGGACTTACTTGAGGTGAGTTGAGGAATTTGACTTCTGGGTGGTATCTTGACAGATGAGAGCGAAGGGAACTCCAGCATTTAAAAGAGCATGGCAACCTATATGAATGCAAGGCAAGGCATGGCTGTGCCCAAAGGTCCCATGGTGCAGTCTGTAATGCTTTAAAAAATCACTCTTGGTTGGTACAACAGTGCTGCACAAATTACAGGGCCATACCATCTGTCATTGTAGAGAGAGAGAGAAAAAAAAAAAGACAAGTTATGGTTCATGTCTAACCTCTTGGATATATAAGCCTGATGAGAGCCCTTTATATCTGTTTTTTTTACACCCTAATATACTCAATTGCAGTGTTTCCTCTAGATTTTTTTGTAGCAGCGGTGGTCTAAGTTGGTAACCTAGCAACAGTAGGGGGGTCCGGGGGCATGCACCCACGGAAGAAAATTTTGAAAAATGACCCTTTAAATCAGTGGTCCCCAAACTATTTGACTCGGGGGCCGCATTGGGTTAAAAAAATTTGGCCGGGGGCCAGGCTGTATATATATATATATAAATGTATATATATATATATATATATATATATATATATATAAATATATATATATACATACATATATATATATACATACATATATATACATATACATATATATATATATATACATACATATATATACATATATATATATATATATATATATATATATATATATATATATATATATATATATATATACATACATACATATATATACATATACATATATATATATATATATATATATATATATATATATATATATATATATATATATATATACATATATATATACCGTAATTTCCGGACTATAAGCCGCACCTGACTATAAGCCGCACCAGCTAAATTTAGGGGAAAATACAGATTGCTCCATATATAAGCCGCACCCGACTATAAGCCGCAGGGTTTTGATGTGTAATTAGCGTAGTATATAGGGGTTCCTGCTACCACGGAGGGGATTGTCGGGACAGAGATGACTGTTTGGGAACGCAAAGCGTCCCATTTATTAACTATAAATCTTTCAATCATTCAATCAAACTTTCACATCTTTGACATGGCGAACAGCATTCGTGCAGAGTACAAATAATACAACGGTGCAAAGTAATACAAAGTGCTCGCCCGTACGTTATCAAAATAACCAGCCTACCGGTATATGAAAAGTCAGTCTTTAATCATTGTGTCATCGTCTTCTTCCTGCGTACTAAAACCACCGAAATCCTCTTTGTCGGTGTCGGAGAAGAACAGGCCGTATATAAGCCGCACCCTTGTATAAGCCGCAGGGACCAGAACGAGGGGAAAAAGTAGCGGCTTATAGTCCGGAAATTACGGTATATATATATATGTGTGTATATATACATATATATACATATATGTGTGTATATATGTATATATACATATATAAATTGTCTTTATAATCCGTTTTGTCATTTAACATCAATTAACATTGATGTTCATCAACATTTAACATTGTCACGTTATCGATGGGAAAATTCATTTTTAGACAATATGATTTACCTGAGCGGCTCGGAGACACCAAGTGTAACAAGCGGTAGAAAATTGATTAGAAAGGAAAGATTTTTTAAAAAAAGAATTTTGTGGGCCGGATTTTGGATGCTGGGGGGCCTTATCCGGCCCGCAGGCCGTAGTTTGGGGACCCCTGCTTTAAAGGCCTACTGAAACCCACTACTACCAACCACGCAGTCTGATAGTTTATATATCAATGATGAAATCTTAACATTGCAACACATGCCAATACAGCCGGGTTAACTTATAAAGTGCAATTTAAAAATTCCTGCCACACTTCCGGTTGAAAAACTCCTTTGGATATGATTTATGCGCGTGACGTCACAAAAGCAACGGAAGTGGTTGGACCCCATCGGACCCGATAGAAAAGCCTCTTGTTTTCTTTGACAAAATTCCACAGTATTCTGAATCTTTTGCAATTTGTTTAATGAACAATGGAGACTGCAAAGAAGAACGTTGTAGGTGGGATCGATCGGTGTCTTAGCGGCTAAGTACAGGGTGAGGGCGGACCTACGTCACTTCCGCCTACCAATCCCCTAGCAACCGAAAACAAACCAGCTCACAGCGAACACTGCATTGACAGAAAAAGCATTTAACGAGCGCTGTGGCTTGGAAGTCGGCGTTAAATCCTTCATTTACGCATTTTTACTTATTCGCATATCGTGTGAAAAAACGAAAATGTATTATTTGCGTCAGACTCGTCTCAGTGAACTTTAAAGCTTCTCAGGCTTAGCTTAGCTTGCTAGTTAGCTTAGCCTGCGCGCTACTAAGAAAGAGACGCGGAAGTTATCAACAACTTTGTGTGAACACACCGTACTTGTTGGAGCCCACGTCGAAGAAGAAGCGCTTGTTGTCCACAGTCATCGACGAGCCCTCCGGCAGCTGCGCGGGCTCCTCGTCCACGCCGTAATCGTCAATAAGTTTGGCCAAAGCGTCGCGGAACTCGATAAGTCCCTGCGCCGGGAGTGCAATGGTCTGACCCCAAGCCGGGCCCCCTGTTCACGGTCTGCCGGATCCTCAAGAACCGTCCCTGCTGGTTCTCTTTCAGGTCCATGTAGTACTTCCGATTCTCCCGCACTAGGAACTCGCTTTTCAGGGCCCGCCGCGGCTCATCCTGCACCATGCCCGGGTTGCTGGGACCCAACTGGGCGTAGTGTTCGATGAAGTCCCCCAAGTAGTCGCGGAACTCGACCGCCACCGACATAGACAGCGTGAGGAGGCTCTTGTTGCCACCGTCCCCTACTTCGGCTATCTTCAAGAAGTGGCCTTTGGCGTTCTGCTTGACGTCCAAGTAGAACCGTTCGTTTTCCCGGTGTAAAGCTGCGAGCCATTTGTCTCGTCTCTGTGGGCTTTTATCACGCTTTGGCAGAACAAAATACAACCTTTGTTTTCCCTGTTTCCAGTTGTGGTTAGCACAACCAAAAACAACACAGTTTTTCGGCATTTTGGAGGCAGAATGACGGGTTTAACCAGCGTAGGTCGACAGGTTAAAGAGTAATGGCAACGGTTTGTTTTCAACGCCAGTCTGGTTGCTATGGCTCGAAGAACCCGTATGTAGCTCAGTTGCCCGGATGTCGGCCCTCACCCATACTGTAATATCTGTGATATTTGCATTAGTGTACTGTGTCTTTAAGGGTTTGGGGAACGCGCATGCGCGAGTGAGTTGGCGGAGAACTTGAGTGTGTGTGATCGTGACTTTTGGCTAACAGCAGCTCGTGTATGTGTGTGCGTTACTTTTTGAACTACAACCAGTTACCGCTTGTTAATAAAGCGATTGAGCAATTTGTTTAATGGACACTGGAGACTGCAAATAAGAAAGTTGGAGCCGGTGGAGCAGCGGACTACAGCAACACCAACACCAGGAGGTTGTGTTGTGTTTTGAGCAGGATAGCAGACGCACTACGGTGAGTCTAGCTTTGGCTTCCAAACATTTGATCGATTGCCCGTACGTGCGTGTCGATATGTGCATGTGACGTACGTAACTTTGGGGAAATATATGTTTCTTGCCGACTCTGATGGCGGCCGGGGTGTCGTCAAAAGCGTAGAACGCCCGCCGCCGCATCTAAGTTAGCTACGCAGCTAGGTTAGCTTCTGTTTTTTTAGCTTCGCCAAGCTGAATATTATTAATCGTGTATTTACATGTTCATGGTTTAATAGTATTATTGATCTTCTGTCTATCCATCCAGTCAGGGTTTTTTTTTTATTTAGTTTCTATCTGCATTTGAGACTGGCGCTATCGCGTTGGCTACGTAGCTAGGTTAGCTTCTGTTTTTTTTAGCTTCGCCAAGCTGAATTATTAATCGTGTATTTACATGTTCAGTCACTGTGAATGTCCATTTCGCGTTCTCGACTCTCATTTTCAAGAGGATATAGTATCTATATCTATATATCTATATATATAGTAACTTTGGGGAAATATATGTTTCTTGCCAATTCTGATGGCGGCCGGGGTGTCGTCAAAAGCGTAGAACGCCCGCCGCCACATCTAAGTTAGCTACGCAGCTAGGTTAGCTTCTGTTTTTTTAGCTTCGCCAAGCTGAATATTATTAATCGTGTATTTACATGTTCATGGTTTAATAGTATTATTGATCTTCTGTTTATCCATCCAGTCAGGGTTTTTTTTTTATTTAGTTTTTATCTGCATTTGAGACTGGCGCTATTACGTTGGCTACGTTGCTAGGTTAGCTTCTGTTTTTTTAGCTTCGCCAAGCGGAATATTATTAATCGTGTATTTACATGTTCATGGTTTAATAGTATTATTGATCTTCTGTCTATCCATCCAGTCAGGTTTTTTTTTTATTTAGTTTCTATCTGCATTTGAGACTGCTGCTATCAAGTTGGCTACGTAGCTAGGTTAGCTTCTATTTTTTTAGCTTCGCAAAGCTGAATTATTAATCCTGTATTTACATGTTCAGTCACTGTGAATGTCCATTTCGCGTTCTCGACTCTCATTTTCAAGAGGATATAGTATCTAAAATGGTTTGAAATACAAATCTGTGATACACAATAGAAAAAGGAGAGAGTGTGGAATCCAATGAGCCAGCTTGTACCTAAGTTACGGTCAGAGCGAAAAAAGATACGTCCATTACTGCCTTTGAAGTCCTCCACTGTAACGTTCCTCATCTACGAATCTTTCATCCTCGCTCAAATTAATGGTGTAATCGTCACTTTCTCGGTCCGAATCTCTCTCACTCCATTGTAAACAACGGGAATTGTGAGCAGCACTACCGCTTGTGATGTCACGCTACTTCCGGTACAGGCAAGGCTTTTTTTATCAGCGAGCAAAAGTTGCGAACTTTATCGTCGATTTTCTCTACTAAATCCTTTCAGCAAAAATATGGCAATATCGCGAAATGATCAAGTATGACACATAGAATGGATCTGCTATTCCCGTTTAAATAAAAAAAAATTCATTTCAGTAGGCCTTTAAATGGTGACTACTGGTGAGATTTTTTTTTGGGGGGGGGGTGTTGAGATTGAGACTTACACAATGAGTGTTATTCTTACAAGAGTAGCGTTTTGCCTAGGAGTGTGCATGGACAGCAGGTCTGAGGGGGCTTCAGATAGCTCTGTCAAGTGTACCTAGCTAGCTGCTAGCAACTTTTAATGCAAGCTAGTGACGCAGCTTTAATGTAGCTGCTTATAAACTGAAGAATAAAATATTAAACTACCACGCAAAGAAAACACTAATTATAAACTGCACAGCTATAAACAATGTTAATGAGCACATTCGAAATGGCGGTCGGCGGGAGAAGTAGCAAACTAAATATAACGTTGAACCATGCTTTTGGAAATGTATACATTTCAATCCTGGCAAATACTGACTTTTAACAATATAAATTGTTACTTAACTGAGTTCGGTAAAGTGTTTTCCTTGGGCTCCGTGAAGAGACGTGTCTGGGCTTATTCTTCCACAGCTGCATGCAGGTGGGCGGGTCTTGACGTTTTAGGTCTGATATAAACCTTTGAACTGAGTTTTGCTAAATCAATTTATGTTGGAAGTCCAATAAAATTAATTTTATCACATAAAAAAAAAAGTAAGTTACGAAAATATTCACACTTTTTACTTATAGATAACGCAAAAACTATAAAACTAAAAATAAATTGATTTATTTGAATAAATATACTTTTAAAAATAAAGTAAAATGGACAATGGGTGAGGGCCGACATCCGGGCAACCCTACGCTGGTTAAACCCGTCATTCTGCCTCCAAAATGCAGAAAAACTGTGTTGTTTTTGGTTGTGCTAACCACAACCGGAAACATGGAAAACAAAGGATGTATTTTGTTCTGCCAAAGCGTGATAAAAGCCCACAGAGACGAGACAAATGGCTCGCAGCTTTACACCGGGAAAACGAGGACGGTTCTCACTGGAGTCCCCCAAAGTCGGCAGGCAGGCAGGCAGCATCATGGCGGACAGAGACAGTGGAAGTGACAAGGGAGGAGCAGCCACGGGCCCAGGCTTCGGTTCCATGCACGCTACAGCGGGAGGGACGGGCTCGGCTTCCGGCCTCCAGCATGAGACGCAGGAGCTGGCGTCCAAGCGAGTTGACATCCAAAACAAACGCTTCTACTTGGACGTCAAGCAGAACGCCAAAGGCCGCTTCTTGAAGATAGCCGAAGTCGGGGCCGGTGGCAACAAGAGCCGCCTCACGCTGTCTATGTCGGTGGCGGTCGAGTTCCGCGACTACTTGGGGGACTTCATCGAACACTACGCCCAGTTGGGTCGCAGCAACCCGGGCATGGTGCAGGGTGAGCCGCGGCGGGCCCTGAAAAGCGAGTTCCTAGTGCGGGAGAATCGGAAGTACTACATGGACCTGAAAGAGAACCAGCGGGGACGGTTCTTGAGGATCCGGCAGACCGTGAACAGGGGGCCCGGCTTGGGGTCAGACCATTGCGCTCCCGGCGCAGGGACTTATCGAGTTCCGCGACGCTTTGGCCAAACTTATTGACGATTACGGCGTGGACGAGGAGCCCGCGCAGCTGCCGGAGGGCTCGTCGATGACTGTGGACAACAAGCGCTTCTTCGACGTGGGCTCCAACAAGTACGGCGTGTTCACACAAAGTTGTTGATAACTTCCGCGTCTCTTTCTTAGTAGCGCGCAGGCTAAGCTAACTAGCAAGCTAAGCTAACCCTGAGAAGCTTTAAAGTTCACTGAGACGAGTCTGACGCAAATAATACATTTTCGTTTTTTCACACGATATGCGAATAAGTAAAAATGCGTAAATGAAGGATTTAACGCCGACTTCCAAGCCACAACGCTCGTTAAATGCTTTTTCTGTCAATGCTGTGTTCGCTGTGAGCTGGTTTGTTTTCAACGAATTCCCGGTTGCTAGGGGATTGGTAGGCGGAAGTGACGTAGGTCCGCCCTCACCCATACCACTGAAAGAGTTTTTACAGTGCACAATACGAAGGTCCTGAGTAGTCCTGAGTTCAATCTCGGGCTCGGGATCTTTCTGTGTGGAGTTTGCATGTTCTCCTCGTGACTGGTTCCCTCCGGGTACTCCGGCTTCTTCCCACCGCCAAAAGACATGCACCTAGGGATTGGTTGATTGGCAAGACTAAATTGGCCCTAGCGTGTGAATGTGAGTGTGAATGTTGTCTGTCTATCTGTGTTGGCCCTCCGATGAGGTGGCGACTTGTCCAGGGTGTACCCCGCCTACCGCCCGAATGCAGCTGAGAGAATTGTACTCAATTGTATTATTTTTTTAATTACTTAAGCAAATGAGTAGTTTACTTAACTTCACAAATGTCTATTAAGTCACAAATGGATGGATCGATTAAGGCTGAAACGACGCGTCGACATAGTCGACGTCATCGGTTACGTAAATACGTCGACGCCGTTATTGTGCGTCGACGCATCGCATATTTACGTCACACTACCGTCATGGCGGAGCGCAAAGCAGACTGTGCGAGCGAGGGGAAAAAAATCACGCCAAAAGTGATCAAAAGTGTGGGATTATTTCAATACACGGCCTAATAATGTTGTTGTATGCACACTCGTGAAGGCTACCGGTAATTAGCTCTCAGTTCCAGCCACATCGACCCCTTCTTAGCGCCTATTTTCAGCTGCTGGGAATATTGTAAACAAGAAAAGAAGCAGAGCATGTAGACATGCTAACCTTTCTTCATTACAACTGTTAGTCACTCACTGGAATGAGTAGAATTGGTTATTGTGTACTGTGTTGGACTGGATGTTTATTTTGCACATTTTAAAAGCAATACTTGCTCCAGAATATTTAGATTGGCACTTTTTTGTATTAGATGTTTATCTTTATTTTTGCACATTTTAGCAAACAAGCAATACTTTCACTTTTGTTGAAATGTTTACACTGTTGTTACAGAATATTTCGTTTTGCACTTTTTTGTATTGGATGTTTATCTTTATTTTTGCACATTTTAAAGCAAAATAAGCAATACTTTTACTTTTGAAATGCTTATACTATTGCAGAATATTAAGATTTGCACTGGATGTTTACTTTTATATTTGCACATTAAAAAGCAAATAAGCTACTTTCAATTTTGTTAAATGTTAAAAGTTTTAAATGTTTACATTGTTACAGAATATTTTGTCATGTTGTTGTCAATGTTGACTGAGTGGCCATACTTCTTTTTTTTGTAAATAAAAGCCATGCCTTTTGAAAAAACAGGCCTACATTTATTTTTTCATCTTCGTTTTAAATTTAAAAAAAAATAGGTAAAAGGAAAAATAATCTATAGATGAATCGAAAAAATAATCTATAGATTAACCGATTAATCGAAAAAATAATCTATAGATTAAGCGATAGAAAAATAATCGTTAGCTGCAGGTTTAGGATCGATGGATACTGAAATGCTAACAGGTAGAAACACAAAATAAAACATAAAAAAATTATCAAATTTAATTAAATGGTAAAAAGCATAGTTAGAAATATAATACATTTAAAAAAACATGAGTCTAATTTTTTTTTTGGCTGGACTTTTAAATAATTAAGAGTTTATTGTACATTTGTTGTATGATAATAATGCACTTAGTCATCTGTACAATATATAGGGCGCTCCCACACAGAGGATTACAACTTGCAGTGACTGTGCCATGCAGTTATTATTCAATCATGTTCTTTTTATACACTAATATATTAAAAGAAGCCCAACTGTCACTCCTGTTTTATCATTTTTTATCATGTTGCTAAATGTAATGTGACCTAGTTACTCGTTGTATCACTCAGAATACTCTGCAGTATCATTTGCTGTGGGTATTTTAAGGGGATTACTCCCATGTCCAAAAAATGGGGACAGAGGCTTTGCCTTCAACTCTTTAGTGAGGGAGACCATCTGGTAAAGTTCCTCTGTGGAGGGTCACATCATCCAGAGAGGCAAACTGCCATACAAAGGTATTCAAATGTATATCTCCAGTATAGGAATACTTTTAGTTTTATTTTGCTAAAATAGTTGCATTAAATGTTGTTTACAGTTACAGTATGCACATGTTACTAAAAACTAAACTAACTAAAAACTAAAACTAGATATTGGTCAGCTGATCAAAAGCTTAGAACCATGGCCTAAAAAGTTCCAATATACAGTGAGAGATGGGTCTCGTTCCACTTGCAAATGAACTCTGCAGTTGGGTTTACCTGAGCACAAATGTAAATATTACATGGACCAACACCGCAAACGTGTTAAAATGATAGTAAAACAAAAACAGAAAAAATATATATATTAAAACAATAAAGGCAAAATCTTACAAGGCTATTGTAATACTGTATGTACAAAAATATTGTGATTTTAGAAAAATAACATGGAAATATTACAAGAAATAATCTGTAATATTACGAGAATAAAGTCATATTACAAGCTTAAAGTCAGAATATTACAGGAATAAAGTAATGATATTATGAGAATAAAGTCAATATTATGAGAATAGTCAAAATATGAGAATAAAGTCATAATATGCCAAAAGTCATATAAGAATAGTTATAATATTACAATAATAAAGTCATAATATGAGAATTAAATTATATCATGAAAATAGTAGTATTACAAGAAAAACGTCATTATAGTACGAGAATTTGGTTTATGGTTTGAGTTTATTTTGAACATGCAATTACAACATGATACATCACAATTTCCAGTTTAAAGGCCTACTGAAACCCACTATTACCGACCACGCAGTCTGATAGTTTATATATCAATGATGAAATCTTAACATTGCAACACATGCCAATACGGCCGGGTTAACTTATAAAGTGCAATTTTAAATTTCCAGCTAAACTTCCGGTTGAAAACTTCTATATATGATGACGTATGCGCGTGATGTCAATCGTCGAAACGGAAGTATTGGTACCCCATTGAATCCAATACAAAAAAGCTCTGTTTTCATCTCAAAATTACACAGTATTCTGGACATCTGTGTTGGTGAATCTTTTGCAATTTGTTTAATGAACAATGAAGACTGCAAAGAAGAAAGTTGCAGGTGGGATCGGTGTATTAGCGGCTGGCTGTAGCAACACAACCAGGAGGACTTTGACTTGGATAGCAGACGCGCTAGCCGACGCTAGCCGCCGACCGCACGGATGATCGGGTGAAGTCCTTCGTCCTTCCGTCGATCGCTGGAACGCAGGTGAGCACGGGTGTTGAGCAGATGAGGACTGGCTGGCGTAGGTGGAGCGCTAATGTTTTTATCATAGCTCTGTGAGGTCCCGTTGCTAAGTTAGCTTCAATGGCGTCGTTAGCAACAGCATTGTTAAGCTTCGCCAAGCTGGGAATTATTAACCGTGTATTTACATGTCCATGGTTTAATAGTATTGTTGATCTTCTGTCCATCCTTCCAGTCAGGGATTTATTTATTTTGTTTCTATCTGCATTTGAGCCTGATGCTATCACGTTAGCTCAGTAGCTAAAGAGCTTCGCCGATGTATTGTCGTGGAGATAAAAGTCACTGTGAATGTCCATTTCGCGTTCTCGACTCTCATTTTAAAGTTAAAGTTAAAGTACCAATGATTGTCACACACACACTAGGTGTGGTGAAATTTGTCCTCTGCATTTGACCCATCCCCTTGATCACCCCCTGGGAGGTGAGGGGAGCAGTGGGCACAAGAGGATATAGTATCCGAGGTGGTTTAAAATACAAATCTGTGATCCACAATAGAAAAAGGAGAAAGTGTGGAATCCAATGAACCCTTGTACCTAAGTTACGGTCAGAGCGAAAAAAGATACATCCTGTACTGCACTGTAGTCCTTCACTCTCACTTTCCTCATCCACGAATCTTTCATCCTCGCTCAAATTAATGTGGTAATCGTCGCTTTCTCGGTCCGAATCTCTCTCGCTGCATTGTAAACAATGGGAAAATGTGAGGAGTCCTTCCTCCGGTGACGTCACGCTACTTCCAGTATAGGCAAGGCTTTTTTTTTTTTTAGCGACCAAAAGTTGCGACCTTTATCGTCGTTCTCTACTAAATCCTTTCAGCAAAAATATGGCAATATCGCGAAAAGATCAAGTATGACACATAGAATGGATCTGCTATCCCCGTTTAAATAAAAAAAATTCATTTCAGTAGGCCTTTAATCCCATTTTTCCATTACATGGCATTTGCTAACACTTTTTTTCATTTCCATCCATTTTCTACCGCTTGTCCCTTGCGGGTCACGGGGGTGCTGGAGCCTATACCAGCTGCACACGGGTGGAAGACGGGGTACACCCTGGACAAGTCGCCACCTCATCACAGGGCCAACACAGATAGACAACATTCACACTCACATTCACTCACTAGGGACCATTTAGTGTTGCCAATCAACCTATCCCCAGCTGCATGTCTTTGGAGGTGGGAGGAAGACGTAGTACCCGGAGGGAACCCACACAGTCACAGGGACAGCATACAAACTCCACACAGAAAAACCCCAAGCCCGGGAATCGAACCAAGGACCTTCATATTGTGAGGCACATGCACTAACCCCTGTTCCCGTGCTACCCACAATATACTCAATAAATAAAATAAAAAAATACCAAATAGTGAAGTAAGTTCTATTTTATATAGTGAGATGAATAAGATTATCAATCATTTCAATATATTTATCATTGTTTTCTTCTTTGTACTTTGTAAACACTTTGAGTTTGAACAGTTTCTCAAACTGGATCATATTAGTACATTGTTTGATTTCTTTGCTTAATCCATTCCATAATTTAATTCCACATGCAGATTTACTAAAGATTTTAGGTGTTGTACGTGCATACAAATGTTTTAAGTTACATTTTTCCCCGAGGTGGTATTTCTCTTTTGTTGAGAAAAATTGTTGCACATTCTTGGGTAGCAGATTTTAGTTTGGCCCTAGTATAGATCCCTGTGGTACGCCACAGGATATGTTTAGCATTGTAGACGTGTGTTCGCCTAGCTTCACGTATTGCTTCCCGTTGGTTAAGTAGTTTCTTCCCTAGTTGAAGACCAACCCTCTGATGCCATACAGTTATAATTTTTTGATTAAAATATTGTGATTAATTGTGTCAAATGCTTGAGTTAGATCCATAAACACTGCCTATAACAATTATATAAAATATAAATGTGACAGATTGTAGCCAAAGGCAGAATTCCATCTGCATCTCATTGCAAAGAAACACGCCCAGGGCTTCCACTAATTCAGCGTTATAGTGAGTTGTATTTTTCATGCACTTACTTTTGCTGTATTTATCTAGCACAAGTGGAAAGCCGGTCCGTGGTGTAAAAAAGGTTTGGGTCCACTGATCTATTGCATTGAATCTCTTCCGTTATTTTGATTTAAAGCCATCGATGTTGAAATATTAGCTCTGTATAGGTATTGGTTTTCTGCGAGTATGTAATCGTCCAATCTGTTATTGAGCAGTTTTTCAATAATTTTCGAAAATTGTGGAAGTAAAGAAACAGGTCTATAATTTGTAAATTGGTGTTTGGCTCCAGTCTCATAAATCGGTACAACTTTAGCTATTTGCATTTTGTTTGGGAATTTGCCAGTTAGAAATGATAGATTACTAATATACATTAATGGTCCTGATATCTCTTCAATAACCCTTTTTATTGTTTCCATATCAATTTCATTACAATCAGTTGAGGTCTTGGATTTGCAATTATTCACGATTTTAACGGTTTCCGCTTATGTCACTTTTGTGAGGAACATTGATGTGACGACCGGGTCGCGTCGTGGTGCGAGGTGTTCTCCCAAGGATGCAGACGGGCTCGGACACAGCTTGCAGGTAGGAAAATGATTTATTTTAGAACTAAATCAGACAGGAGAAAAACAAAAACGACTAGCGTGGGAGCTAGCAAGCAAAATAATGTAGCATGAGAGCTAGCAGGAAACAAAGTGGTCGTTACTTGTTGCATGAAAGCAAATTAGGAAGCCAGGCCGAGTGAGGCCCGGGCAAAGACTAAATAGCCCTCTGATCAGTGCTCGGGCAACAGGTGCGCGTCCCGAACGCTGATCAGAGGCAGGTGAGTAAAATCTGCAGTCATGGCAACAGAAACAAACACGTGACGCTAAAGTGTAAACAAATTGTGATCCGAGCAGCGGATCCTAACAGTACCCCCCCCCCCCCTAAAAGGACAGATTCCAGATGTCCCTTGAAAACAAAAAAAACAACTGGAACCCAAAAAAAAAAAGGCAATAGTTCACGAGTCAAGGGCGGGCGGGGGGGTGACTTGGTGGTGGGTCGCCAGGCCACGTGTCCCCGAATCCACCGGGGAAGGGTCAGGTGGCGGCGGCGAATGGAACGCCGCCGCCGCTGGCGAGGCGGGCGAGGCGGGCGACCACGGTAAGGCCACATTCGTGGCCGCCGAGAAGGTGGGCGTGAGTGGCGCCAGAATCTCAGCAGCCTCTGAGTCCTCTGAGAGAGCTGCTTGCGCAGCCGGACCACTCGAGGTCGCTGAGACGTCGCCGTGGAAGCGGTAGGTGTCGACGTCGCTGTCGTGGCAGCCGGAGTCGCCGCTGTCGTGGCAGCAGGAGTCGCCGCTGTCGTGGCAGCAGGAGTCGCTGTCGTGGCAGCAGGAGTCGCTGTCGTGGCAGCCGGAGTCGCTGTCGTGGCAGCCGGAGTCGCTGTCGTGGCAGCCGGAGTCGCTGTCGTGGCAGCAGGAGTCGCTGTCGTGGCAGCCGGAGTCGCTGTCGTGGCAGCCGGAGTCGCTGTCGTGGCAGCCGGAGTCGCTGTCGTGGCAGCCGGAGTCGCTGTCGTGGCAGCAGGAGTCGCTGTCGTGGCAGCCGGAGTCGCTGTCGTGGCAGCAGGAGTCGCTGTCGTGGCAGCAGGAGTCGCTGTCGTGGCAGCAGGAGTCGCTGTCGTGGCAGCAGGAGTCGCTGTCGTGGCAGCCGGAGTCGCTGTCGTGGCAGCCGGAGTCGCTGTCGTGGCAGCCGGTGCTGGTGCGAGAACCAGTCGTGGTGCAAGTGCTGGTGCGAGAACCAGCCGTGGTGCAGGTACTGGTGCGAGAACCAGTCGTGGTGCAGGTACTGGTGCGAGAACCAGTCGTGGTGCAGGTACTGGTGCGAGAACCAGTCGTGGTGCAGGTACTGGTGCGAGAACCAGTCGTGGTGCAGGTACTGGTGCGAGAACCAGTCGTGGTGCAGGTACTGGTGCGGGAACCAGTCGTGGTGCAGGTACTGGTGCGAGAACCAGTCGTGGTGCAGGTACTGGTGCGAGAACCAGTCGTGGTGCAGGTACTGGTGCGAGAACCAGTCGTGGTGCAGGTACTGGTGCGAGAACCAGTCGTGGTGCAGGTACTGGTGCGGGGACCAGTCATGGTGCAGGTACTGGTGCGGGGACCAGTCGTGGAGCAGGTACTGGTGCGGGAACCAGCCGAGGTGCAGGTACTGGTGTGGGAACCAGCCGAGGTGCAGGTACTGGTGTGAGAACCAGTCGAGGTGCAGGTGGCCTAGCTGGCGGTTGCGGCTTAGCAGGCCGAAAAACCGGTGGTGGCGGCCGGGCAGGAGGTTGTGGCTTAGCCCGCCGAAGGACAGGTGGCGGTGGCCGAGCAGGAGGTTGCGGCTTAGCACGCCATTGTGCCACCCCACTCGCACAGCTCCCAGTACTAGCCCCCCCCTCAAAAAGCGGATCCCAGACGCGTTCCTTGCGGATTGGAACCGTCTTCAAGGGTGGGTGGAGGGTGGTCAGGGGGAGGGCAGAATCCTCTCCTCTAAATTGTCCAAAATGTCTCTTATCACCCCCCACTTGAGACTGGGACTGACTAGATTTAGTCCTTAAAAAAATGTCCTGATAATGATTAATCGCAGAATTAAAGTCCTTAGGAGGTGGCTGATAAAAAGGAGCAGAAGAATTTAAAAAAAATTCTTCGTCTCTGACGTCATCCACAGTGGGCGGGATGACGTCATCCGTGTGGGTCTCCAGCTGACTGACAGCCCAATTGGTGAAATGTTTGGCAAAGTGGTCGATAGGGTTGCCAAACATCTGAGGGGAAGCTTGGGAAGCTTGTAGCTTGCTTCGGTCCGGGGGAGGAGCTTGCGGGAGCGGCGCGTCTTGACGGCGAGGGAAGGACCTTCTGGCCGGCTTCCGTCTTTGCCGGCGCGCCCGGTACTGCGGTGTAGCGGCGATGTCTTCCGACCAGAGGGAGTCGATGGGGATAAGAGAGCCTCCAGCTCCCCACATGAGAGTCGACCTCTCCTCCGTCGAATAGCGAAGCGTCTCGGCTTCCATCGCTCGCAACACCTCCCACGTACCTTCGTCCAGCTCCTCCGACGTGCTCGCTGCGGGAGAACTTCTTCTTGCTGGCTTCCTACTGTGACGACCTGGTCGCATGGTGATGCGGGTGTTGTTCTCCCAAGGATGCAGACGGGCTCGGACACAGCTTGCAGGTAGGAAAATGATTTATTTTAGAACTAAATCAGACAGGAGAAAAACAAAAACGACTAGCGTGGGAGCTAGCAAGCAAAATAATGTAGCATGAGAGCTAGCAGGAAACAAAGTGGTCGTTACTTGTTGCATGAAAGCAAATTAGGAAGCCAGGCCGAGTGAGGCCCGGGCAAAGACTAAATAGCCCTCTGATCAGTGCTCGGGCAACAGGTGCGCGTCCCGAACGCTGATCAGAGGCAGGTGAGTAAAATCTGCAGTCATGGCAACAGAAACAAACACGTGACGCTAAAGTGTAAACAAATTGTGATCCGAGCAGCGGATCCTAACAATTGAGTTGGGATTTCTATCTATAGTTTCATTGAAGTCCTCAGTTGAAACTTGGTCTGGAATCCTTTCCTCCAAATTTCCGTCCAATATTTACAAAGCAATTATTGAACCTTATAACTACTTATTTCATATTGTCATTATTTATGTTTCCGTCTAAGAAGTATTGGGGGTAGTCCCTCTTAGTGCCATTTTTATTAATGCTATTGAGGATGCCCCATGTTGCTCTCATATTGTTTTTGTTCCTGTCTAATAATTGGCTGTTATAGTATTTTCTACATGTTCGTAGTATGCTGATTAGCTTGTTTTTATACTTTTTGTACTTATTTTCTGCCTCTGTTTTTCTTTGTGTTATACATTTTCTGTATAATGTATTCTTTTTCGTGCAAGCATTTTTCAATCCTTTTGCCATCCATTGTAGATTGTTCTTTTTCTGCTTCCTACTGTGTTGTTTCCATAGATAATGTTTGTCATAAAGCACCATGAACATGTTTAAACAATTACCATATGCTTCATCTAATTTAATAATTTTCACTGTACACATTGTACAAATTTAGACTTTCTAGGTCATATTTTAAAGCAATCATACACTTAGACATAATATCACGAGAATAAAGTCATAATACTATGATAATAAAGTGATAATATTACAAGAATAAAGTCATAATTTTACAAGAATAAAGTCAAAATGTTTTTAAAAAAATCAAGAATTATACAAGAATAAAGTCACAATACAAGAATAGTCATATTATTACAAAAATAAAGTCATTATGAGAATACAATTCTAATATTATGAATAGTCATATTACAAGAATAGTCATATTGTTACGAGAATAATAGAGGAAAATGGATTAGCGTTTTTGTTGCGTCCTCCGTCAGTACCCAGGTACGCAAATGATCCCACTCGCAGTCTAAATTCGAAAAGACAACGCCTGAGAGCAAAGTGAAATAATCCTCGTCACTGTCCTAAAGCCGAAAGCAGACAAACAATAATAATAATAATTTAAAAAATTACTAAAAAGCAAGAGCATCTAGCGGTAGGACCTGCACTTCGCATATTACAACTCAATGCTGAAGGCCTTACTGGTGCCAAGCAAAGCCTAATAGAAGTCCTTGCCTCCCAACATCTTATTGATGGGATCTGCCTTCAAGAGACCCACATAGGCACAGAGGTAGAAGGTCATCAATGTCTTTGACCTCCTGTGCTACACACCCCACGCCAAACACAGACTTTCCACCTATGTGCGGTCTGACATAGCTGACGCAAACCACCTGACAACAACACACCACTCAGATGCCATAACCATTGGCGGCTTCCATATTGCTAATGTGTACACTACCCCTCGTGCCAACTGGGATCTACAGATCCTAGCCACTCTACCCCACTCTGCCATGTATGTGGGGGACTTTAACAGCCACTACCCTGACTGGAGATACCCAACAACGGGCAGTGATGGTGAGGCACTTTCAGACTGGTCATCTAGGAATGACCTTGTTGTGATACATGACTTCAAACAAAGAGGAACGTTCCACTCAGCTAGGTGGAATAAGTAGTATTCTCCTGACCTGTGCTGGGTCAGCTCTCTGAATGGAACCCCCTATCCTGCACAGATCCTCATTCTTGACGATTTACCACACAGTCAACATTGGCCCTCGCTTATACACATTGGCCTACAACTCCCAGTCATAACCAGCCCAAGGAAGATGTGCTGGAACTTCCACAAGGCCAACCGGAAGAAATACAGTGAAACCCTGGACCGGAGTATTGTCACCATCCTACTCCACACCATCACTGTAGACAAAGCATACAACCGCTTCTGCAGCGCCACCTACAAGGCTGCCCCTACAGCACTCCCACGAGGCTACCGATTCTTTACGTCCCATGCCTAGACGAAGAAAGTGCTGCCCTCCTACAAGCCTATGAAACATCAAGGGACCCTGAGATGGCAGATCATGTCATTGAATCGCTAACTACAACCCAGTGAAAAAAGTGGGAGGAGACAGTAGTTGACCTTAACTTCACCCACTCTAGAAGTGTTGTAGGATCTAGGATCTGCACAAGAACCTACTACCCAAAGCCGGTCACACCAAACTAAGTCGCATCCCATCTAGTGTCTATTGCAAAAGCAACCCAGGACAAACACACTAGAAGAGCAGATACAGCTGAGCTTTAGTCACAACGGAACGCTTGCAGAGAGGAAAGAAACGCTGAGCCTTTTGAGGCTGCAGAACTGGAGAAAGTCCTGCAGGGTTTGAAATCTGGGGAGGCAGCAGGATATGACCACATCTCACCAGAATTTATGCAACATCTGGGCCCCCGAGCTAGAACCTGGCTCACCCAATTTTACACCAGAATCATACAGACAAACTGGTCTCCCAGAAGGCTCAGTTTACGCTCCAACACTGTTTAACCTCTACACAATTGATTGATTGATTGAAACTTTTATTAGTAGATTGCACAGTGAAGTACATATTCCGTACAATTGACCACTAAATGGTAACACCCGAATAAGTTTTTCAACTTGTTTAAGTCGGGGTCCACTTGAATTGATTCATGATACAGATATATACTATTTTCATAATACAGTCATCACACAAGATAATCATCAGCGTATATACAATGAATTATTTACAATATTTACAATCCGGGGTGTGGTATATGGAGGCGGGGGGGGGGGTTAGGATTGGTTGGTATCAACACTTCAGTCATCAACAATTGCATCATCAGAGAAATGGACATTGGAACAGTGTAGGACTGACTTGGTAGGATATGTACAGCAGGTATTGGACACAGAGAGAGAGATCAGAAAGTATAAGAAAAAGTGTCTACATTTGATTATTTACATTTGATTATTTACATTTGATTATTTACAATCCGAAGAGGTATGCTGTGGAAGGGAGGGTGTTAGTTTAGGGTTGAAGTTGATTGGAGGTGTTGTTTTAGTGTGGTTTTGAAGGAGGATAGAGATGCCCTTTCTTTTACATCTGTTGGGAGCGCATTCCACATTGATGTGGCATAGAAAGAGAATGAGTTAAGACCTTTATTAGATCGGAATCTGGGTTTAACGTGGTTAGTGGAGCTCCCTCTGGTGTTATGGTTATGGCGGTCATTTACATTAAGGAAGTAGTTTGACATGTACTTCGGTATCAGGGAGAAGTAGCGGATTTTATAGACTAGGCTCAGTGCAAGTTGTTTTACTCTGTCCTACACCCTGAGCCAGCCCACTTTGGAGAAGTGGGTTGGAGTGAGGTGTGATCTGGGGTGGAGGTCTAAAAGTAACCTGACTAGCTTGTTCTGGGATGTTTGGAGTCTAGATTTGAGGGTTTTGGAGGTGCTAGGGTATCAGGAGGTGCATGCGTAATCGAAAAAGGGTTGAACGAGAGTTCCTGCCAGAATCTTCATGATGCTTTTGTTGACCAGAGAGGAGATTCTATAGAGAAATCTCGTTCGTTGGTTGACCTTTTTGATTACCTTGGTTGCCATTTTATCACAGGAAAGATTAGCCTCTAGAATGGAACCTAGGTAGGTGACCTCATCTCTCCTGGTGATAACAATGTCACCCACTTTTATAGTGAAGTCATTGACTTTCTTAAGGTTGATGTGGGACCCAAATAAGATGCATTCCGTTTTACCCAAGTGTATGGATAGCTTGTTGTCAGCAAGCCATGTGCAAATTCTACAGAGTTCAGCACTGAGGATTTTCTCCACCTGTGACTTGTCCTTGTCGGATACCAGCAGGGCCGAGTCATCCGCAAACAAAAACAATTCACAGTCGCATGCTGATGACATGTCGTTTATGTATATTAGGAACAGTAAAGGCCCTAATATACTGCCTTGGGGGACTCCACAGCTTACTGAGAGGGGGGCTGACACGGTGCCGTTCACCTCTACCACCTGTTTCCTCCCCTCCAAGTAGGATTGCATCCAGCTCGATGAGGTTTTATCATATCCGATTGCTCTGAGCTTATCTAACAGTATAACGTGGTTAACGGTGTCAAAGGTCTTCTGAAGGTCCAGCATGACCATGCCGCAGTATTTGCCCGCGTCCACCTCTTGTTTGATGTGGTCGGTCAGATAGAGAAGGCATGTGTCAGTGGAGTGGTTAGTTCTGAAGCCGGATTGGAATTTGTACATGAGTTTATTAGTGGCAAGGTAATTATCGACCTGTTCATAAACTATTTTCTCCATTACTTTCGAAATGGAACTGAGAATAGAAACAGGTCGGTAATTGCCAGGTTCTAATTTGCTTCCTTTTTTAAAGAGGGGAGTTACTCTTGCTATTTTTAAATCTTTTGGTACTTGGCCTTGTGTAATTGAGAGGTTTATTATGTGCATGATGATTGGGGCAATGGTGGTGGCACAGTCCCTGAGGAATCTGGAGGGGATATATAAATATCCGCTCCCGCTTCTCGACTCTACTTTCAACCCGCTACACTCTGCTAGACATTTCACCAAATTGGACCTCCGCAATGCTTATCACTTAGTCCGAATTAAGCAAGGAGATGAATGGAAAACTGCCTTAACACACCACTTGGACATTTTGAATACCTGGTCATGCCTTTCGGCCTCACCAATGCTCCTGCCGTTTTTCAGGGCCTCATAAATGATGTCCTACGTGACATGCTCGATCGTTTCGTGGTAGTTTATTTAGACGATATCCTCGTTTTCTCGCCTACCCCTGAACTACACGTCCAGCATGTATGCTTAGTTCTCCAACGCCTTCTCGAAAATAGTCTATATGTCAAGGCTGAGAAGTGTGTGTTTCATTCCGAGTCTGTTCCTTTTTTGGGTTTTATTGTTGAGAGGGGTCAACTCCGAGCAGATCCGGCAAAGATTCAGGCAGTGTTAGATTGGCCTACACCCACTTCTAGAAAGCACCTCCAAAGGTTTCTAGGTTTCGCTAATTTTTATCGTCGTTTTATCCGTAATTTTAGTCGAGTAGCGGAACCATTAACGAGACTAACTTTCATTAAGCGTCCTTTTTTGTGGACCTCAGAGACTCAGTCTGCTTTTGAGAAACTCAAGTCTTTGTTCACCTCTGCACCTGTTCTTGTCCATCCTAACATATCCTCTCAATTTTTTGTCGAGGTTGACGCGTCTGACTCCGGCGTGGGGGCTGTTCTCTCCCAGCGCTCCACCTCCAACCAGAGGCTGCACCCCTGTGCCTTCTTCTCACGCTGCCTGACTCCTGCAGAACGCAATTATGATATTGGCAATAGAGAGCTACTCGCCGTGGTGTTGGCACTACAAGAATGGAGGCACTGGCTGGAGGGATCGGAGACCCCGTTTGTGGTGTTCACTGACCACAAGAATCTGGCCTATATTCGTACTGCTCAACGGCTCAATCCAAGACAAGCAAGGTGGGCGTTGTTCTTTGCCAGATGTAACTTCACCATGACTTTCCGCCCCGGTTCCCAGAATGGAAAACCAGATGCCCTGTCGAGGATGCACTCCTTCCCCGAGGAAGAGGTCAAGACCGAGACGATCATCCCTCCATCACGGGTACTGGGAGCGTTGCAGTGGGACATTGAAGGCCGCATTAAGGAGGGACTCAGGAACGTTCCCTCTCCAAAGAACTGCCCTCAGGGGCGCTTGTTTGTGATCCCAGAGCTCCGTCCTGAAGTACTGAACTGAGCCCACAGCTCCAAGGTCGCCTGCCACCCGGGCATAACCCGTACCTTTTTCCTCCTATCCCAGCGCTTCTGGTGGCCAACCTTCAGGGCGGACACCAAGGACTTTGTATCGGCCTGTGCCACTTGTGCCCGTAACAAGGCTTCACACCGGGTACCAGCTGGTCTTCTGCGCCCGCTTCCCATTCCCTCCCGCCCGTGGTCCCATGTGGCATTGAACTTCGTCACAGGACTTCCACCATCCAATGGCAACACGGTGATATTGACTTTGGTGGACCGTTTTTCTAAGATGGTCAATTTCGTCGCGCTGGCCAAATTGCCCTCTGCACTCGAGACGGCAGAACTGCTCGCACGCCATGTTTTCCGGCTGCATGGTATTCCGGTGGATGTGGTTTCGGATAGAGGTCCACAATTCTCGTCTGCTGTTTGGAAGGCGTTCTGCAAAGCATTAGGAGCATCACCCAGCCTTTCTTCAGGATACCACCCACAGACTAACGGTCAGACTGAGCGCACCAATCAAGACCTGGAGGCCTCCATCCGCTGCGTCTGCCACCAGCAGCCGGCCTCCTGGGCGTTCAGTCTACCGTGGATAGAGTACGCTCATAATACGCTAATCAGCTCTGCTACTGGCATGTCACCGTTCCACTCTGCCTACGGTTACCAACCTCCCGTTTTTCCTTCTCTGGAATCAGAGGTTGCCGTCCCATCTGTGGCTGCCCACCTGCACCGCGCACATCAAGCCTGGCGCATCTGCATTGCTACGCACCTCAGAACGCAACCAGCGCCTTGCTAACCGCCACCGCAGCACAGCACCAGACTACAGGCCCGGTCAGAAGGTCTGGTTGTCGTCTCGTGATCTTCCTCTCCAAGTGGACTCTAAGAAACTCCAGCCCAGATTTATTGGGCCTTATCCCATTGAGCGTATCATTAATCCCTCTGCCGTTCAACTACGCCTTCCCGACTCCCTAAGGATACATCCCTCATTCCACGTATCTCTGATCAAGCCCGTTTCCACCAGTCCCCTGAGTCCTCCAGAGGTGCCTCCTCCACCCCCCAGGCTTATTGATGGCCATCCGGCGTTCTCTGTCAAGGCCATTCTCGAGGTGAGGAGAAGGGGCAGGGGTTTCCAGTATCTGGTGGACTGGGAGGGCTACGGCCCAGAGGACCGATCCTGGGTCCCGCGTTCTCTTATCTTAGACCCTACACTGTTAAATACTTTTTATGATCGTTTTCCAGAGAAGCCAGGTAAGCCGACAGGTGGCGTACATTAAGGGGGGGGTACTGTTATGTTTTTTTCCTGCCTTCTCTTTTGTTGTGATTTGTTTCCTCAGCTCATTAGTCTCCAGCGAGGGGCGGACACTAAGGCACACCTGCAACCTATTTTCTACCCTGGAGTATTTAAGCTCGTCACCCGCAGCTGGTCTTGTCGGTTAATTTTATTCCTGCACCTTCCACGTGCATGCGTCTGCTTCGTCTCGTCAGTCCTGGTACGTTGCTTTTCCTTTATCCTGTATGTCCTAATGTTGTTTTGTTTGTTTCCTAGCCTCCTTGAGGCCGCAAGGACTTTTAGCCTGTGCGTAGTACGCCCTGGCTGTTCCCCTGACGACCACTGAGAAACCTGTTCCATTTAGTACTTCATGGTGTGCACTTCTGCCCCATCGCTTTTTGTTAACACTTTGTGGACTCATTAAATGTATTCCTTTTTTGTTATTCAAACTTTCCTCCCGTATCTGCATCCCGGGGTCCCCCCTTGACCAGCTCCTAACAAACTTCTTGATATTGTGCCATTAAAAGACAGAACCCGTGGCATAGATGTGAAAGAAACAATGATGGCTGCATTTGCGAAAGCAAATCTGCCCATACAGAAACTAACTGCAATAGCCACAGATGGAGCAACAGCCATGATCGGATCTGTGAATGGGCTTGTGGGGCTGTGCAAAGCTGACAAAACATTTCCCGAGTTTTGGAATTTCCACTGCATTATCCACAGGGAGCAACTCGTGTCTAAATCATTGAATTTAGACAACATAATGAAGCCTGTGATGGAAATCGTGAACTACATCCGCACACATGCACTTAACCACAAGCAATTCAGGAATCTTATCGCTGAGCTGGACCAAGGGCTTCCAGGTGACCTGTCGCTGCACTGCACTGTCAAAAGGTAAGGTACTCTCTCGCTTTTTTGAGCTTTTGGATGCTGTGAAACTGTTCATGGAAGAGAAGGACAAGGACTATCCCGAGCTCTCTGACCTCGAGTGGATTATGGATCTGGCCTTTTTGATCTACATGCTGTGTCACTTGGACACACTGAACCTGACTCTGCAGGGTAAGTTAAAAATGCTGCCTGACCTGGTGCAAAGTGTGTTTGCGTTCATCAACAAACTGAAGCTGTTCAAGGTGCATATTCAAAAGGGAGATTTAACGCATTTTCCCACTCTGCTAAAAGCCAGCGGAAAGTCACCAGCGCCGCCCTGAAAAAGAAAAGAGACAGATATGCGACACTGGTTGAAAACCTGCATGAAAGCTTGTGTGTGTGGTGTGTGTGTGTGTGTATTTGTGTGTGTGTGTGTGTGTGTGTGTGTGTATGTGTGTGTGTGTGTGTGTGTGTGTGTGTGTGTGTGTGTGTGTGTGTGTGTGTGTGTGTGTGTGTATGTGTATGTATATGTGTGTGTGTGTGTGTGTGTGTGTGTGTGTGTGTATGTGTGTGTATGTGTGTGTATGTGTATGTGTATGTGTATGTGTATGTGTATGTGTATGTGTATGTGTGTGTGTGTGTGTGTGTGTGTGTGTGTGTGTGTGTGTGTGTGTGTGTGTGTGTGTGCGCGCGTGCGCGTGAGGAAGGGATAGGGTGATGTTCATGTGCAGTAACACAGTAAAAAAAAAGTGGCTCTTAGTCTCTGACTGGTTGGTCACCCCTGGCATAGATCTTGCTAGGTTCGGCTTACTGTACAGGACAGGCCGCCAAGTTCTGGCCCGGGATAGCAGGTTGTGCAGGCTTATGAAGGCAGGTCTCATCATCAGCCTCAGGTGTGTTGATTGCCGGTGATTGATTGCAGCTGCCTGCTGCAGCCGGACTGGCACGCGCTTTGCACGCTCTCGGATGTGCGCTCAGTGCAGCACACACATGAATGCCCACTGACGTGCACCCGGGCCGTGACAACTTTTAGAAAAATAATGGCAAAATCATTATGAGACTAATGATGTCATGTCACAAGAGTCAAGTTTATCTGAGTTTTTTTCTGATAAAAACATTTATTTCACAAAAAAGTTGCAAAACTACAAAAAAAATCACAATTTTACAAGAATAAAGGCAAAATGTTATGAGACTAAAGTCTTGATAATACAATAAAAAGGGAATAATAATAGACTAATGATGACATATGTTTATGAGAACTGGTGCAACAACGGGACAATCATTGAACATCACTGTTGCCCGGACGTGGAGTACATGTCTGTTAGATGTCGGCCTTTTTTTCTCCCGAGAGAGCTGTCTGTTGTTATCATCACGGCTGTGTATATTCCACCGGACGCCAAAGTAAACACAGCGCTCTCTCTTCTGCTGAACACCGTCAACGAACAGCAGCGGCCCCACCCCGACGGTGTTCATATCATAGCAGGGGATTTTAATAAGGCCAATCTAAAGACTGTACTCCCTAAGTTCTACCAGCACGTGAAGTGTTCTACAAGGGGAAAGAACACCCTTGGCCACGTGTATACCAACGTGAAGCACGCGTACAGAGCTACACCCCTCCCCCAGCTTGGACAGTCAGACCATCTTTCCCTCCTGCTCTCTCCTACCTACACCCCCATCAGACGCCAGGCCAGGCCCATCACAAAGACTGTTATGACCTGGCCTGACGATGCACTCCCCAAACTTCAGGACTGCTTCCAACACACAGATTGGGACCTCTTCCAACAACAGGAGCTGGAGACAGCCACAGGAACGGTGCTGGACTACATACAGTTCTGCATCGGGAATGTGACTGTGGAAAAAAACATCCGGGTTTACCCCAACAAGAAACCCTGGATGACCAGCCAAGTCCGCACACTCCTCAGGGCCCGCGACGCAGCCTTCAGGTCAGGGGACAGGGCACTGTACAGTGCTGCTAGAGCCGACCTGAAGAGAGGGATTAAAAAAGCAAAGGCGGACCACAGGAGGTGCATAGAGTCCCATCTGTCCAGCAATAACTCACGGAAGGTGTGGCGGGGCATTCATGGCATCACGAACTACAGAGGCTGCAATGTGACAACTGCGGATCAGAGTGCGACACTGGCAGAGGAGCTTAACTGTTTCTTTGCCCGTTTCGATACCCCCCAGCGACACTCATCTGCTCCAGCCCTGCCCCCGCCCCCACCTGGCTCCGGCACCACTCCACTCACTGTACAGGAGCACAGTGTCAGACGAGTGCTCCTGGCTGTGAACCCCAGGAAGGCTGCCGGACCAGACGGAGTACCTGGAAAGGTGCTCAGGGCGTGCGCCCACCAGCTCGCTCCCCCCCTCACCAGGATCTTCAACCTCTCCCTGGCTCAGGCAGTCATCCCATCCTGCCTGAAGTCATCTACAATAATCCCGGTGCCGAAGAAGTCTCCCATCACCAGCCTGAATGATTACCGACCAGTGGCCCTCACTCCGGTAATCATGAAGTGCTTCGAGAGACTGGTTCTCCAGCACATCAAGGACCATATCCCTCCAGACTTTGACCCCCACCAGTTCGCATACCGGGCGAACAGATCCACAGAGGACGCCATCGCTGTTGCTCTCCACTCTGCTCTGAACCACCTGGAGCAGCAGCAGAGCTACGTCCGGATGCTCTCTGTGGATTATAGTTCTGCCTTCAATACAATAATCCCGGACAGACTCTGCAATAAACTGGACACTCTTGGCCTCCCCCCTCTCACAAACGCCTGGATAAGGGACTTCCTAACGGACCGACCCCAGAATGTGAGACTTGGCCCCCACCTCTCATCCACCCGCACGCTGAGCATCGGCTCCCCACAGGGCTGTGTGCTGAGCCCCCTCCTCTACTGCCTCTACACCCATGACTGCAGTCCAGCCCACAGTGACAACCTTATCGTCAAGTTTGCTGACGATACCACAGTGGTCGGGCTCATCTCCAGGGGTGACGAGGCTGCCTACAGGGAGGAGGTCCTGAAGCTGACGGCCTGGTCTTCAGAGAACAACCTCGCTCTCAACACCAGCAAGACCAGAGAGATCATCGTCGACTTCAGGAGGAGCAGCACTGACCCTGCCCCCCTCTACATCAACGGCGAGCGTGTGGAGGGGGTCCACACCTTCAGGTACCTTGGAGTCCACATCTCTAACGACTTTTCCTGGACAGTCAACACCACAGCAATCATCAAGAAGGCTCAGCAGCAGCTACACTTCCTGAGAGTCCTCGGGAAGTACAACCTGAAGCCTGACCTGCTGCTGACCTTCTACCGCTCGTCCATCGAGAGCCTGCTGACCTACTGTATTACAGTATGGTACGGCAGCTGCACTGCAGCAGACAGGGAGAGGCTGCAAAGAGTGGTCAAGACAGCTCAAAAGATCATCGGCCGCCCTCTCCCCTCTCTGATGGAGATCTACACCTCCCGCTGCCTCAACAGAGCCAGTGCCATCATCAAGGACAGCACCCACCCTGGCTCTGACCTGTTCCACCTGCTGCCCTCTGGGAAGCGCTACAGGTGCATTAAAACCAAGACGAACAGGCTAAAAAACAGCTTCTTCCCCAGGGCCATAACCACCCTGAACAGACTTCCCCATTGACCCTCATAACTGCCTTCTCTTCGGTGCAATAACCCATTCCACCAACCACCCTGTTTCATGTAGATATTCATGTACATATTCATTTCACCCTCAGTATAGAGTGTACACTTGTTTTATCGCACTGTATGGAATGGCCTCAATCTCGTTACCCTGCGTAATGACAATAAAGCTGATTCTGATTCTGATTCTGATTCTGATATATTACATATATATTTACATATATATGACGTGCGGTGAGGTTCATGACTGGTGAGGCACTGACTTCATCACAGTCAGATTTACAAACATATGAACCCTAAAGAGTATCTTATTCACCATTTGATTGGCAGCAGTTAACGGGTTATGTTTAAAAGCTCATACCAGCATTCTTCCCTGCTTGGCACTCAGCATCAAGGGTTGTAATTGGGGGTTAAATCACCAAAATTATTCCCGGGCGCGGCGCCGCTGCTGCCCACTGCTCCCCTCACCTCCCAGGGGGTGATCAAGGGGATGGGTCAAATGCAGAGAACAAATTTCACCACACCTAGTGTGTGTGTGACAATCATTGGTACTTTAACTTAACTTTAACTTTACACATACAAACTGTAGCACACAAAAAAGCACATTTAATTAAAAAAAAACTTTATTATGGTCTTACCTTTACTTCATCCTTGTCAGAATCTGTGTTTCCACACTTGGCTAAAGTGAAGCTGGAGTGTCCTCTCCAGAGCGTAAGCCTGGGCATTACATACGGAGATCCTGGGTTGCCCAGTCGTCAGGATCCCCCTCTCGGCTTTGCTGATAAAATCCAAAGGAATGCTGAGCATGACGTTTGGCATCAGGTTGGCTGCAGGAGCTGCCGAAACAGTGTTTGCAAGGCACCAATCCGCCTTCGGGGCTCCACTCCTGATTTTGGAAGGTTTACTCCTTTACACATGGTCGTTGAGCTCTTCCTACCCTGCTAGATGGCCGATGGGCGAGTGCCCTTTGGTCTTTGGCAAATCTTGTTTTTACTTCCACCAGGGTGTCTAGCCACCCACCTCAACAGCCCCAGTTGGGCACTGATGGGAGTGCCAGTTGAGTCGCCGGCAGCCCGACCCTGAAACAGGTTGTACTGGATTACAGGTTACCAGTAGCAGATCCAACCGACCTGACCTGACCTTTACTTATAAGTGCGGGAACAGTGGTGTTCGTGTTGGAGGAGTTGTGAATGAATGAAATATGAAATCCGTGCTGCAGTCTGCAGGTGTACCTAATGTTGTGTCCTGGCACTCGTTCACGGCTCCTCCGGCGCGAGCATTGTTGTTTTTGCACTTTTTGGCTTCTTGTTAAGTGACTTTTTTTGGGTGGATTCGGTCTTGCACGTGGAGGGTTTGGGTGTGGGCCTTGGTTGGTGTGGTGCTCCCGTCGGGCGGTGCAGTCTGCGGCGGGGGTGCTTGGCACAAGGAGGCGGGGTTACTGCGAGCCTCTCACAGTGCGTCTTCGCAGCAGTTTTATGATCGCTCAGCACAAGAAATACTTTACACACATACAGTTGTTGACAAAATACACTGTACATGATATACCTCAGCTAACTAAACTATGGAAATGTATAATATAGTTCATATAGCAATACGATCTCACTGCACAGCAGGCCAGCAGTTAGCCGAGTCCGCAATCCATGGTGAGGCACAACGCAGTGACGTGCCTCAACTGGCTGCTGATCACCGCACCGCCTCTTCTCAGTATTTGAACGGCAAATGTGAAAATTCAGCGATTTTGAATAAAAATAATCTAAAACTGGTGAAGTTCAATGGAAAATAACTTTATAGTATAATCACTGAATACATATAACAATTTAATTGTTTTTTTTCTTTTTACATTTTTTTTCTTTCCATGATGGCAGGTGAGGCCCTGCCTCACCTGCCTCTAGTGACTGCACATCACTGCTGTATATATATATATATATATATATATATATATATATATATATATATATATATATATATATATATATATATATATATATATATATATATATATATATATATATATATATATATATATAAGAATGCTGGTATGAGCTTTTAAACATAACCCGTTAACTGCTGCCAATCAAATGGTGAATAAGATATCTCTCTCAAGGTTATATATATATATATATATATATATCTCAAGGTTCAAGGTTCAAGGGTTTTATTTGTCACATGCAGAGTACACCACAGTGAAATGCTTTTTTCCATGCTCTTCAGATATTGCGTATAGTGGGATCCAAACACTAGTTGCTGAATCTAATAAACTAAATACAAAAAATACAACAATTTGAATAGCTCTGATTTACATTAATTACAAGACAATAAGTTGCACAATAAGTCCCAGTAGTTATGGTAGAAGTATCAATACAAGTAAAATAACAGTAGTCACATACAGTACCAGTGCAATATCAAATAGTATTACAGTATATACAGTATACACAGTATATACAGTATAGGAAGTAATATATATATATATATATATATATATATATATATATATATATATATATATATATATATATATATTGCAATATTACATATGTTATATTTATATTGCTACTATGGTAAATGATAAATGATAAATGGGTTATACTTGTATAGCGCTTTTCTACCTTCAAGGTACTCAAAGCGCTTTGACAGTATTTCCACATTTACCCATTCACACACACATTCACACACTGATGGCGGGAGCTGCCATGCAAGGCGCTAACCAGCAGCCATCAGAGGCAAAGGGTGAAGTGTCTTGCCCAAGGACACAACGGACGTGACTAGGAAGGTAGAAGGTGGGAATTGAACCCCAGTAACCAGCAACACTCCGATTGCTGGCACAGCCACTCTACCAACTTCGCCACGCCGTCCCTAGTAAATTTTGTGTCGACTTTATACCGTTTGTTTTCGCCCTCTTTTTGTGCCCTTATGTGCATTATCCTTTCCATCCTTACCCTTTCCATCCTTTGTAACTGAGCTACTGTGTGGAACAATTTCCCTTGTGGATCAATCAAGTTTGTCTAAGTCTAATGATGACATAATGTTACAAGAACAACGTTGTCATTTTAAGTCGGAAAAAGTTGAAATTTCATGAGGAAAAAAGTTGTACATTTCAGAATACGTTTCAGAAATGACATCGATGTGAGAGTAAATGTGCTGGAAGTATTTCTCGAGCAGTAATTGTTTTTTGCCGACATCTAGTAGCCACAATAATTAATCAAGTTAGAAGGTTGATGCGGACATGTTTGTTACAGGATATCTTCTAATACGCTTCTGCCTTGGGGACTTTGTACATGCAACTATGATTATTTGAAACTTGTTTATATTGACAAATGAGCTGTTTTAGACTGCAATATTGTTCAATTGTTATTATGTATGTCTATGTTGTGTGCTAATGTGTAGCTGCTCGCTTGTAGTAGCCTATAGCCGACCATGTTTACCTTTTGTAAATGACGACTAAAATAGAAGAAAAGACCAACGTTGTGTGCTTATTAGAGGACATATAGATGTCAACTGTCTGTCTAGCTTTGCAAAGGTCAATTGCTTGTATAGGGGATTTTAGATGCAAGCCGATATAATCTTATAATTTTTGCTGATATCAATATATCCGATTAGGACGTGTAACACTAAATCTACTTGTGGCAGTCCAAATTTTTCCGAAGACAAGGCTATTTAAAGAAATGTACGGGAAACACTACTGTGGAAAAATGGATGCAAAATCCCCAAAAAGGGTAACATTTTCTGTTGCCTATTTTAGTTTTATACTCTTTGCATTACTTCCGTCATCAGACAACAAAACATTTTGAACGGAAGTTGTCGGCAATCTTCATCATCATTACTGAAAAATGAATTATGTGAGGAAAAATGTTTTTGTGTGGCACACTGCAATGTGACACACTTTCTCCCCGGTGTGAAGGCATGGTCAACAGCAGCACATCTTACACTCTGGAGAACAACACTAAGTTATGTTGCATGGAAGGAAATAAACCACACTATGCAACTAGATGAGGCAATTCCTGGAGGAATTGCATGTGAATGCTCCAATGCTGAAGTTGAACTGAAATGCTGACAGAATGTAGTATGAATGTAAGGATAATTTGAATGTTGGAATGGTTTGAATGTTGAAGAGTTTGAATATCAAGGAAAACCGGAATTTGGTTTGGAACTTGGAGGAAGTGTTAGTTTGAATGTAAAGGATGAACGGAATGTGTTGATGTTGGAATGGTTTGAATAGGTTGAAAAATGTGGGAATTGTGCAACCTGGAAAAAATTCCCATTCATTTAAATGGGAACTTCCTGGAAATTTGGTAATTTTGGAAAAAGCGTAAATTATTTGAAAATGATTGGGAGCATGAGTGTCCTGAATGAGCTGAATTGGTTGGTGTTGGAATTGTTTAAATCGGTCAAGAAATTTTGAAGTAGTATTTTTTTAATTGAGAAATGGTATTACGAAATTTTGGGAAAACTGGGAATTGTTCAAGTTCTTAAACCAACTTGTTTTTTCTGTCCTGACTAAGAGGAATGTTTTGACTGTGAAAAAAAGTGAAAGGAGTCATCGCACTAAAAAAGGTTGGAAATAAGGTTAGAAAAAAACAGGAATTCCTGGAAATTTGTTGAACATGGAAACATTGTTGTTTGAATTATCAGGATAAGTTGAATGTGTTGAAGGTGGAATGGTTTGAATTGGTTGAAAAATGTGGGAATTGTAGATGTTTGAAAAACGGTTAATTCATTTTGAATGGGGAACTTGTTCCTAAAAACTGGGAATTCCAGGAAATCCGGGAAATTGTTTTATATTTTTTGAAAAGGAGCACACAATTTCTGAACAGGCTGAATATTTTGAAGTTGGAACAGTTTGAATCGGATAAAAAATGTGGGAGTTGTGGAACTTTGAAAAATATCCCATTCTTTTCAATGGGAATTTCATGGAAATGTTGGAATTTTTCAAATCGGTCAAGAAATGTTGAAGTAGTAACATTTTTAATTGAGAAATGGTACTAAGGAATTCCTGGAATTTCGGGAAAACCGGGAATTTTTCCAGTTCTAAAAACAACTTTGTTTGTCCTGATTAGGAGGAATGTTTTGATGGTGGAACTGTTGAAGTGGGTTGAAAAATGTGGAAGGAGTAGTCGCCAGAAAAAAGGGTCAAAAAAGGGTTTGAAAAAACGGGAATTCTGGGAATTCCTGGAATTTTTCAAAACATGGAACATTTTTAGTTTGAATGTCCAGGATGGTGGAATGTGTTGAAGGTGGAATGATTTGAGTCGGTTGAAAAATTTGGGAATTATGGAGGTTTGAAAAAGGGATTATTCGTTTTGAATGGGGAACATGTCCCTAAAAACTGGGAATTCTAGGAAATCCAGGATTTTTTTAAATATTTGTTGAAAAGGAGCACACAATTCCTGAACAGGCTGAATATTTGGAAGTTGGTACGGGTTGAACCGGATAAAAAATTTGGGAGTTGTGGAACTTTGAAAAATATCCCATTCTTTTCAATGGGGATTTCTGAATGGTTGGTGTTGGAATTTTTCAAATCAGTCAAGAAATGTTGAAGTAGTAACATTTTTAATTGAGAGATGTTATTAAGGAATTCTTGTAATTTCGGGAAAACCGGGAATTTTCCCAGTTCTAAAAACAACTTTGTTTGTCCTTATTAGGAGGAATGTTTTGATGGTGGAACGGTTGAAGTGGGTTGAAAAATGTGGAAAGAGTAGTCGCCAGAAAAAAGGGTCAAAAAAGGGTTTGCAAAAACGGGAATTGCTGGAATTTTTTAGAACTTGGAAAACATTTAGTTTGAATGTCCAGGATGAGTGGAATATGTTGAAGGTGGAATGGTTTGAATCGGTTGAAAAATGTGGAAATGGTGCAAGTTAGAAAAATGGCCAATTCATTTTGAATGGGAAAAATGTCCCGGAAAACCTGGAATTCTGGGAAATCTGAGAATTTTTGGCATTTGTCAAGGGAAAGCCTGCGATTCCCGAATACTCTGAACAGTTTCAAGTTGGAACTGTTTGAATCGGATGAAAAAGGTGGAAGGTAGCGCGCGCAAAAATCTGGAGAAGAAGAAGAAGAAGATCGAGATGAGGCAATTACTGATGGAATTAGTGTGAATGCTCCTTCGCTGAAGTTGAACTGAAATCCTAGAATTTTTTTAGAATTGTTGAAGTAGAGCACACAATTCCCTAAACAGGCTGAATATTTTGAAGTTGGAACAGTTTGAATCAGATGAAAAATGGGGGAGTTGTGGACCTTTGAAATTCCCACATTTTTTGGAATGTCCCATTGAAGACAATGGGACATTGAAAATGTGGAATGTTTCCAGTTCAATAAAACAACTTTGTTTTTTGTCCTAATTAAAAGAAATGTTTTGAAGGTGGACCGGTTGAAGTGGGTTGAAAAATGTGGAAGGAATAGTCGCCAGAAAAAAGGGTCGAAATAGGGCTTTGGAAAACCAGGAATACTGGAATTTTTTGGACCTTGGAAAAGGGGAAATTTGAATTTCCAGAATTGTGGAATGTGTTGGAGGTGAAATGGTTTGAATCGGTTGAAAAATGACAAAATGGTGGAAGTTTGAAAAATGGCCAATTCATTTTGAATGGGAAAAATGTCCATGGAAACCTGGAAATCTGGGAAATCTGGGAATTTTGGAATTTGTCAAGGGAAAGCCTGCGATTCCCGAATAGGCTGAACAGTTTCAAGTTGGAACGGGTTGAATCGGATGAAAAAGGTGGAAGGTAGAGCTCGCCAAAATCTGGAGGAGAAGAAGAATAAGAACTAGATGAGGCAATTCCTGAAGGAATTGTGTGTGAATGCTCCAATGCTGAAGTTGAACTAAAATCCTGGAAACAAAATTTAGAATTGTTGAAGTAGAACACACTATTCCCTAAACAGGCTGAATGTTTTGAAGTTGGAACTGTATGAATCAGATGAAAAATGGGAGATTTGTGGAACTTTGAAAAATGTCCCAAAAATTTGGGAAAAGCGGGAATTTTTAAAAAAATGGTAAAAAACTTAAATGGTCTGAATGAGTTAAAATGCTTGGTGTTTGAATTTTTTCAAATCGGTCAGGAAATGTTGAAGCAGTAAGATGTTGAATTGAGAAATGGTATTACGGAATTCCTGGAATTTCAGGAAAACCGGGAATTTTTCCAGTTCAAAAAACAACTTCGTTTTTTGTCCGAATTAAGAGGAATGTTTTGAAGGTGGAACGGCTGAAGTGGGTTGAAAAATGAGGGAGGAGTAGTCGCCAGAAAAAAGGGTGGAAATCAGGCTTTGGAAAACCTGGAATTCTGGAAAGATTTTGAATGTTTTTTAACTTGGAAAAACTGAGGTTTGAATTTCCAGAATGATGGAATGTGTTGAAGGTGGAATGGTTTGAATCGGTTGGAAAATTTGGAAATGGTGGAAGTTTGAAAAATGGCCAATTCATTTTGAATGGGAAAAAATGTCCCGGAAAACCTGGAATTTTTTAAATATTTTTTTTAGACTTAGACAAACTTTAATGATCCACAAGGAATTCTGGGAAATCTGGGAATTTTTGGAATTTTTCAAGGGAAAGCCCGCGATTCCCGAATAGGCTTAACAGTTTGAAGTTGGAATGGTTTGAATTGGATGGAAAAGGTGGAGAAGTGGAAGAATAATAATAATAATAAATAGATACATTTTAGTGTAGAAAACCATATGTGTGAATTATGTTTCTGCCCAGGATGACGAGCCAGATAACGCTGCACAGTGAAGGCTCCTATCTTATTTTAGCAGCTTTAGCAGCTGAGAGTGACCCAGACACACTAAACACACGAGAGGGGAGGGAGGAATTTCAATGAGACCGAAGTGAAGGAAAAGTACTGGGTGGATGTGGCGGTGCAGATGCAGAAAGCATGAGTGCACGTGAGTGGGTGTGTGGGGGGCGGAGAGAAGCCTGCACATGGCGGCCCAAGGTGAACGGGACGTAGCGATGGAGGAGTGCTGACGTCACCCGTACAGATGTGCACTACACAGATGTTGCATTGTCAGTATAGGTGTCTATGCAGCATCCATTTTCTATAAGGCTTGTTCACAAGACAATTGGAGCCTATTGTGGGATCTGAGCCAAGGATGCCATTGTGGCTTGTGCAGCCCTTTGAGACACTCGTGATTTTGGGCTATATAAATTAACTTTGATTGATTCATTGATATTCCAGCTGACTTTTGGTGGCCTGGTCACCAGTCAGTCACGTGACAAATAAAAACAAACATTCACACCTCATTTAGAGCAGGGTGCGGCCTGCAGCAAATTCTAAAAATAACATCCATCCATCCATTTACTACCGCTTGTCCCTTTTGGGGTCGCGGGGGGTGCTGGAGCCTATCCCAGCTGCATTCGTTCAACAAGAAAATAATATATAAGGAACAAAGTAATGGGGAAAAAACATGAAATGTTGACAATAATACACTTTGTCACCTATTTATAATGTCTTACACAAAATCAAAAAACATTTGTTTTCTAGTATCCCGTGTTTTAGGATGGAAAACCTGCACACAAGCACAGGAAGAAACTCCAGATTGGAACATTTGGTCTTAAGGCTGAGAATCTGTGGGCACCTCACAATTCAGGGAACGTACAACATGCTTATAAATACATTATTGCTGCAAATTGAATTCCTCAGGTTAATTGGTTCTCTTAACTCAAAACACTTGTATCTTAAATCAATGTCTCCCATAAAAATACATATTGAAATAGTGTTGTCACGGTACCAGAATTATTTCGGTACTTTTCAGCAGAGGTGTGGACTCGAGTCACATGACTTGGACTCGGGTCAGACTCGAGTCATGAATTTGATGACTTTGGACTCGACTTGACAAAATGTAAAGAGACTTGCAACTCGACTTAGACTTTAACATCAATGACTTGTGACTTCACTTGGACTTGAGCCTTTTGACTTGACATGACTTGCTACTTTCCCAAAAACCCAAAGATTAAAAAGTTATTTGGGAGCGCGCCGCTCCGTATTTTTCCTTTTCTTCGTCTGTGTCTATCAGCGTGTTGTTCCTGTCAGCTGGTGTGCTCTCAGTACAACAGCCAATCAAATTAGATCTACGCTGTTTTCATCCCACAGCTCTCATCCAATAAAATTGCAGGACAACCAATGAAGAAGAATTGTCAAACAATGCGGCAGTGAGAAACAATTATGCCAAAGTTAATTTCGTTCGGGTATTAAAACTACGACTCGGTCAACAAAAAACGAATAGCCCTATGCAAATCATGCAGTTCGAATATTATAGACGGAGACGTAACAACTTCCAACTTCGTTTGACATTTGAAGATGCACAAAGAAGGGTACGTTTTGAATGTAAGCTAACGTTTATTGGCTAAGTAACGTGACTTTTATTTGCTGTGTAGTTAAATCAGTGAGGCTGTAAACTCACTGCTAACGTTATAATCATAGACATCTTATAAGGGTACGCAGCATCGTGCGCTACTGCCTACAGGCGCAGACGAGACGCGGGGCCGCCATCTTGGAGTGGTGATCCGCTCCACTAGTGCAATTTATTTGGCAGGAGCAATGAACTGTCAGCGCATTTAATTCATTTTACCTCACTGAATACCACTGATTTTCACGCGCTTTTTTGTTATATGTGTAGCTATGATAAAGGACACATGTTTTGGCGTGTTTTATTATTCATAGTTTGCTTAACAGTAATATAATATTCTTATACGCTATAAGTGACCAGACGTCCGAGATCAAAACTGGGAATATAATCCCAGAGAAAGGGGAAAAAAACGGTCAGCTATTTTTAAATTCAAGAAACAATATGATTAGGTTATATATACATGCGTATATCCTACATAAACAATGTATGAATACATTAGATATCTATATATCTTATAGACTGTATCTCTGTTGCTGCAGCAGCAGAGAGTTTATTCTGTCTTGACACTTTGTATTGATATTTTGTATTACATTCTTCCCTTAAATGATCATGTTTACAGTCATTGTTTTATATGTATTTTTTATGTATGTCGCTTTGGATAAAAGCGTCTGCCAAATACTTAAACATAAACATATATAAACACCTGTAAGTCTTTATATCAGCTAAAACCACCAATCTGTTTCACTGGATTCAGAATAAAACCAAATTCTGTCTTACCCAACAATGTTAGTATTTGAATATTGTTACTTGAAGACTTATTCCTGGTTACAATTATACTGTTAAGAAAGTATTGTCTTATATTTTGCCTAAAATGAGAATGCATCATAATCAGTGGCGGCTGGTGAATTTTGTTTTAGGTGGGGCTGAAAGTTTGTAAACCAAACCCATGTAGGGGGGTCATCCTCCCCCAGAAGATTTCTTTGTGATTTTCACATACAAATATTAAAGATCTTTGCTCCTTCTCAACTCTGTGGTAATGTTATTTTCATAAAATACAACCAATAGTACGTTAATGTTAAATCTTACTTGTGAAAAGTAATCACCCGATTTCTATTTTCAACAGTCCGCTCATTTGAGTTGGAAAACGCTGAACACCATCTTTGTTTTCTACCTGTCAACTGTCAGTTTAGGCTGCTCGCCGGCTCCTCATCACCACTTCAAGATGGCGGCCAAATTGCTCGTGTCAAAGCAGCCAATGCTGCGTCTACTTATAAGATGTCTATGGTTATAACGTCATTGCAAACACGGCAATATGTTGCGTCCACTGCAGTTCGCTACCTTATTCATACTTTTTGTCAAGTGATTTTTTTTAAGCAGGGTTGCATGAGGTACCTAAACATAACGTTACGTTAGTCAATGTATCACACACAGTAACGTAACGTTAGACGGCGATCAGCAGCACCGCGTATTTTAGCCACCTACAAAAACACAAACATAGTCAAATAAAGGTCAGTTAAAATGTATACTATATTAAGAATATGTGAACATATTGCATAGGGCCCTGACATCTAAAAAGTACAACTCTGTTCATTGTTTTGTTCATGTTTTTGTTATGTTTTTCATATGTACACACACATCAACACACATACAGTATGAGATGAGATCAATGAGATAAGGTAAGAACAGGATAGAAACTGCTGTGGAACTACCGGTAGTTACAATGCAATGTGCCAAGGAAATACAATGTTAACACTTTTGTGCAAATAAGTACAGTTGCACTTGTTTTTTCAAATGTGTTTATTCTGTAAAGGAATGAGTTAAATGTTTAAAATGACTGGATAATAGTGCTATTATGAAGTGCAATGTCAGCACTATTTTTTTTCCTGCAATTTCAAATGCACTTGTTTTAATAAATAAATACAGCGTTTTAAAAGCATACACAATCTGTGTAAATATATTGGTATGTGGTTAAAAGGACTTGAAAGGACTCGAAATTCAAAATGCAGGACTTGGGACTTGACTTGAGACTTTCCAGTCTTGACTTTGGACTTGACTCAGGACTTGCCTGTCTTGACTCGGGACTTGACTCGAGACTTGAGGGCAAAGACTTGAGACTTACTTGTGACTTGCAAAGCAATGACTTGGTCCCACCTCTGCTTTTCAGTACTTTTCGATACTTTTCTAAATAAAGGGGACCATAAAAAATTGCATTATTGGCTTTATTTTAACAAAAAATCTTAAAATAGTGAACATACAAGACAACTTGTCTTTTAGTAGTAAGTAAACAAACAAAGGCTTCTCATTTAGTCTGCTGACATATGCAGTAACATATTGTATCATTTATAATTCTATTATTTTGTCAACATTATTAAGGACAAGTGGTAGAAAATTAATTATCAATCTACTTGTTCATTTACTGTTACTATCTGCTTAAAGGGGGAAAAGTGTTCTATCTACACTTCTGTTAAAATGTAAAAATCCCTTATTTTTCTGTTGTTTGGATGCTTTACATTAGTTTTGGATGATACCACAAATTTGGGTATCAATCCGGTACCAAGTAGTTACAGGATCATACATTGGTCATATTCAAAGTCCTCATGTGTCCAGGGACATATTTCCTGAGTTTATGAATATAATATACATTTTTTTAAAACGAAAGAAGATGTTGTGATGCCAAAAAATATCGACATAATCATAGTAGTATCGACTAGATACGCTCTTGTACTTGGTATCATTACAGTGGATGTTAGGTGTAGATCCACCCATGGCGTTTGTTTACATTGTGACGCTGGTGAGCTACGGTGTGTAGTGAAACATGTTTAGCTATTCCTCGTCCTGCAGGGATGATACTTGTAAGAAACTTACTCTGTTTGTCTCCATGGAGGAGAGGATTAGTAATTTAGAAGTAGCTAAAACACTGCTGACTGCGGCTGAACTTTAGCCGCTAGCTAGCTAGCCATGTCTTAAAGCACCTCTTCCTGAGAGTGTTTCAGTGTTATAACTTCACCTTTATTGTATTAAGTTGTATTAGTGTATTAAGCCAAAATGCGTCCACTCTCCCTTTTCTGTCTACACACTGTGTCTGCTTGTAAGTACTCTGTGATTGTGCGCTGCCGAACATGCTCCTCTGCTTGTAAAACCAGCAATGTCACAACGTGATTTGATTTGATTTAGATTTATTGGTCCCCGTTGGGGAAATACATTTTCACTGCCGTACATTTAAACAGTAGACATTACACATCACGAACAAAAATAACAAAAAGACATCATACATGACCAACACATTTACAGGCTTGTCAGACAGGTGATGACGACAGGGGCACGGGGGGGTGGTGGACCGGTACTTTTCAGAGGCGAAATCAATTTAATTGTTGCCAGTTCCCCCCAAAACAGCACAAATCTAACATTTAACATGCTTTTTAAAGACAACAACAATGTTTTTATTAAATAATGTAATAATAATGTGCAGCATTTAACTTTGATTGTGGCAGTATCTCCTTCCAGCTGCTTCTCCATCAACCACACCATCATCGAGAGAGAGAAATTATGTTTTTTGCTCACTTTTTGTCTCCCCCACAATGTCCATAAATAGCCAATTTTGACCAGGAGGCACTGCCACAAATAGATTGCAGTGCTGTGGGAATGTGAATGCTTGTTAGTCGATATAGTGTGTGACTGACTGGCGACTACTCCAGGGTGTACTCTGCCTCTCACCCCCAAAAGCCGACTGGGATAGGCTCCTGCTCACCTGTGCCCTTAAACATGTGGCAGGACTTGCCAAACCTTAACTACACTCACTACGTCACGTATAGTGCTCTATTATTTCTGTGAGTGTCATATGACCCCACTGTTGCTTTGGGAACTGTCCCCAGACGATCACCTGAAAAAGAAAAGAAAAAGTGTCACCTTGCAAGGAAAGAAAATGAGACCTTAAGCATATCTGGGGCTCCATATAGTCAATAAATCAATTTAAAAAACAATAACACAGTGAATCATGGCGGTGCTTTCAATATGAACTCACTTGGTCCAAAACCTTCAAAAAATGAGCTGAAGCATCCATCCAAAGCACCGGAAAAAGCCAAGTTTGTTAGTGTAGTGTCTCACAGTCAGAGCCCAGGCCTAAATCCAATCAAAGTGCTTGTTTACGGGATGCCCTAACAACCTGACACACTGGAGGAGTGTGCAACTATCAATTAATATATAACATTATGTGTACCTACAGACCAAGGAGGACAGGATGTTAACTGTAGCTTTTCTTTGAACAAAAAAACTCGACAAGTTCTTTTTTACACAAATAAAATCGGGAGTGCATGAAAAAACATGGTTGAGATGGTCTAAAGTGCATGCAGAGCTACATAAATCTGCTGGATGAGGGTCACCACTTTGTGAACAAATGCATGAGCAAATTGTTTAAAAACAACATTTCTTTACATCTATTTCAAGGAATTTAGGGATTTCACCATCTAAGGTCCGTAATATCATCAAATGGTTCAGAGAATCTGGAGAAATCACTACACGTAAGCAATGATATTACAGACCTTCGATCCCTCAGGCGGTACTGCATCAAAAAGCGACATCAGTGTGTAGAGGATATCACCACATGGGCTCAGGAACACTTCAGAAAACCACTGTCAGTAACTATAGTTTGTTGCTACATCTGTAAGTGCAAGTTAAAACTGTACTATGCAAAGCGAAAGTCATGTATCAACAACACCCAGAAACGCCGAAAACACTGGGCCCGAGCTCATCTAAGATGGAGTGGAAAAGTGTTCTGTGGTGTGACGAGTCCACATTTCAAATTGTTTTTGGAAACTGTGGACGTCGTGTCCTCCAGAACAAAGAGAAAAAGAACCATCCAGATTGTTATAGGTGCAAAGTTCAAAAGCCAGCATCTGTGATGGTATGGGGGTGTATTAGTGCCCAAGGCATGGGTAACTTACACATCTGTGAAGGCACCATTAATGCTGAAAGGTACATACAGGTTTTGGAGCCACATATGTTGCCATCCAAGCAACGTTATCATGGACGCCCCTGCTTATTTCAGCAAGACAATGCCAAGCCACGTGTTACAACAGTGTGGCTTCATAGTAAAAGAGTGTGGGTACTAGACTGGCCTGCCTGTAGTCCAGACCTGTCTCCCATTGAAAATGTGTGGCGTAATATGAAGCCTAAAATACCACAACAGAGACCCCGGACTGTTGAACAACTTAAGCTATACATCAAGCAAGAATGGGAAAGAATTCCACCTGAAAAGCTTCAAAAATTGGTCTCCTCAGTTCCCAAATGTTTACTGAGTGTTGTTAAAAGGAAAGGCCATGTAACACCATGGTAAAAATGCGCCTGTGCCAACTTTTTTGCAATGTGTTGCTGCCATTAAATTCAAAGTTAATGATTATTTGCAAAAACAAAATTAAGTTTCTCAGTTCGAACATTAAATATCTTGTCTTTGCAGTCTATACAATTGAATATAAGTTGAAACGGATTTGCAAATCATTGTATTCTGTTTTTATTTACGATTTACACAACATGCCAACTTCACTGGTTTTGGTTTTGTACTTCAATTGGCATTATTTTAAAAAATGACATCAAAAGTCTGCCTATGTTGTCATTTGTATTAGACATCCCAGTGTCCCAGACTAGTTAGTTTAATAGAAACAATGATTAGAACATTTGCATTAAGTCAAGATGAGCTATGCTGATATTCTAAAGCTTTTAGAGCAAAAGCATCAAAAGTGCCGCATGCAGTTTGTTCAGATAAAATTAAACAAACAATAAAAAAAAACTGCCAAAAAAATATAGAGCAATGTAACGACAGCTAATGACGCCTCAGTGAGTGTGTGGCACACTCAATGGCTTCAATGGCACTACACTTATACTGTGTTGGTATTAAATAATGGCACCTTTATGGAGATAGGTACAGAAATCCGTAGTTTTTTAGGTACCCACCGAATTCCGTCAGTACTACCGGGTATCGACTCCGGTAAAATCAAAGTGTGCCATATTTTGATACATTTTACGTCACATCTGGTTGCAGACCAAACACCAGCTCAAACACTTGGCTGGGAGACAAGCACTGAAGCAGCACTCAGGACAAGCTCAGCCAATGTAAAAAAAAGATGTTGCAATTTTTAATGCCAACACAGCAAGTATGCCTGATACAAAACACTTGAAGCTAAAGTAAGGCCTCACTTTTCCAAAATACACTACTTTGAGGCCAATTTACTGTTTCCAATACATTCTACTGATTAGCATTAGTGATTTTACAAGGCGATTTCAACAACTCTAAATTTGGTAATAAAAACTACAACTAAGATGCATGTTACAATCAAACAGCTGGTGTGTAATAAGTACAATACTTGCAGTACACACCCTTGGTAGGGCTCAACATAAGACTCGACTGGAAATTTCAGATGAATGGCAAAGACTACTTCCTAGCAATAGACCACACACTGTAGTCTATACACTACTGCCATATAATGTCTGGGAATTGTAACTGCATGCAAAGTCTACAGTATAATACTTGCCAATGAGACTCAGAAATGCAATAAGAAATCAAAATATAATAACTGGGCAGCACAGTTATAATACACTCATTTTTAAATGTTACAATCAAACAATAAGTTATTATTAAACAACAACAAAAAGTACTGAAAATTGGTACCAATGAGTATTGATATGGATTACCTGGTACTGGGAATTGGTACCGTATCGGTTCAAACGTGAAAGGTACCAATCTCTACAAATATATTTTTTTAGTCTGTTTACAAAATACCCTTTACAAACTATACAAATTATTGCTTTATCATCATGAGTTCAATTGTTGGGTTTATAGGTCACATAATTTGTCTACAACAGGGATTCCCAAACTGTGGTATGTGTACCACTAGTGGTACGCAGGCTCCATCTAGTACCTAAATGTCAAAGTCTCAGGATGATATTTGATTAGTATTAGAACCGGCCCGCAGGCCACAGCCACCTGCTGCTGTTTTGCACGCACCAATACTCCATTAATGCTGGCGCTAGGAATTTTCAAAATGGGGTCCCAGGGACCCCATCAAGTCATAAAAATGGGGTCCCACAGTAAATTTTTAGGGTCCCACTTTTTTGTAAGCGTTTTGAAAACAAATGATAAATGTATGCATTATCTTGTTATATCTCACATTCTATATTATGTTTTGGAAAAAGATTGTCCTAAACGTTACTTAATTAATAAAAAAAATAATACAAAATAATTTTTTATGCATATGTACATTTATTCAGTTATAAACATTCATTCACTTTCTTCTTTCCTTCATGGATCTAAACTTTACCTCTGCCAGTATTTTGTTCTATATTTTTATTGTAATATTCAGAATGTGTTTGTTCTATTTTTGGCCAAAGTAAGACAAAGAAACCATTCTGAAGTTGTCTTTATTTTTTAGTTTTAATGCCATGATTTTAATAGTCCGGCCCTTGTGTGCACAGATTTTCCTCCATGCGGCCCCTGAGCTAAAATGAGTTTGACACCCCTGATCTAGTAGTAAACCAAAAAATCCATAGATTAAAATACAGTGTTTTATTTTCCTTTATCTAAATACAGTGTTACTGTTCAAACTGCGTGCAATGATACAGTGGCCAAAATAACCAAATATACTAGTTCAATAAAACCTCTGCCGTGTTTTAAATGAATACTTCAGCATACTACGCTACTGTATTTTAATCTTGGTCATTATGGTGGTACATGGAAAGCCAAGTTTTTTCTGAGATGGGATTTGGTGAAAAACATTTGAGAACCACTCATCTACAATAATGATTTACCCGTATTTTCCGGACCATAGGGTGCACCGGATTATAAAGCGCACTGCTGATGAGCGGGTCTATTTTCGATTTTTTTTCATACATAAGGCGCAATTATAGGGCGCATTAAAGAAGTCATTTTATTATTATTTTTTTCTAAATGTAAAACACTTCCTTGTGGTCTACATGTAATGGTGGTTCTTTGGTCAAAATGTTGCATAGATTATGTTTTACAGATCATCTTCAAGCCGCTTTCTGACAGTCGCTTCATGATGCGCCGTTTTGTGGGCGGTCTTATTTACGTGGTTATCTTTGACAGCGTCTTCTCCCCGTCATCTTTGTTGTAGCGGTGTAGCGTGCAAGGGCGGGAGTGGAAGAAGTGTCAAAAGATGGAACTAACTGTTTTAATGACATTCAGACTTTACTTAGATCAACAATGGAGTAGCATCTCCTCATCCGAAAACAACAACAAAAACCGTCCGACCGGAACTCTCTAATAACTCAAGTTTTTTAGGTGAATAATGTGAACTCACGACACCGGTATGTTTTAGCGCTTTCATGGCGAGTTTACTGACAGATGTAAGTTAGAACTTTACACTACTACTACTTTATATTAGAAATGGCAACAGCGGAGGATGAATGTCCCATAACAAAAAGATAGAGAAAAAGAAAAAGCTTATCAACTACGGTGTCGGCTCGGCACGGACTACAAAGGCAGACACGCGCCATTTTGCAGGATTTATGCAGATCCCAAATACAGATCAGCAGGTACCAGAAGGTAAGAAAATATGTTTTTGCATAATATTGCGAAACAAAACACCCGATAATATGTCTTACCCTATACACACACCATAATAATACTCGTATGTTGAAGCACAGTACAATCCATCAAGCGGTGCGGCTTCATAGTTTATCAAAGTCGTACTAAAACATTTTGATTGATTTTTCAGCGCCGTCTGTAATGTTCTATATTTTCAATGGAACATTTAAAATGTTGGTGTTGTTTACTTGAGTCATATTGCCATCATATTGCAGTTTGAACGTATCTCTTATTTTTTACTGCTATCTACTGGTCACACTAATCATTACACCATGTAGCAAATAAAATTGCTCCGAAGTCGATGAGCAAAACCAGAGTTATTCCGTACATTAGGCGCACCGGGTATAAGGCGCACTGTCGAGTTTTCAGAAAAAGAAGGATTTTAAGTGCGCCTTATAGTCCGAAAAATACGGTATATTTTTTTGTCATAACCAAAATGTGCTATTTTAACAGTGTTCACTTTCCACTGCATGGTGTTTTGGTTTTTTTTGAGACGCTGCATGATTTATGATGTGCCGTGTGAGTGTCTGCGCCTGTCCTTTGTCTTTCCACACCAACCCACACCAGGATAAGGACATTGTTGTCACAGGAGGTTCCAGAAAAAGTGAAGCAGTGCTTTTAAAAATGAAGATTATTTTTTTAATAAAAATCCATCGTTCAATAACCTTGACTCGATTATTACCTGCAAGTTTCCGTACAGACACTTGTGTGCGTCACAGCGCGCGTGGCGGAGCACGCTCCCACTCTGCGTGACGGTGCGTAATGCCTCCCCCCCGCCCCCCCACCCCACTCCCCGACCCCCACCGACACACACGCACGGTGACGGCAGATGCTTCCCACACTCCTCCTTCTTCATGCTGAAAGCCTGATATCACAGCTACAGACTGACGGTAAGGATTCACTTTCATTTTCATTTTCCCCCCCAAAAAGTTAAAATATGTATACGTTGATTTTTCAAAAAAAATATATGGTTTAGAAAAAAGACCTTGAGCAGATACTGGGTTGACTAAAATAATCAGTGTGCCGATTTAAAAAAAATAAAATTAGATTAAAAAAATGAAAAAACATCAAATGAGCATAGATGTTATGCAACGTGACGAGGTGCACAATATCTTGTTTCACCAACTTAAATCAAGTATGTGTGAATGCTTGTGACCTTGCAGGAGCTGGAACGACGAGTGAATTATTAACAAGGGAACCATCGATTTTAATGACGAAAAAAAGTATTGTCACATTTGAAGCCATTCCAACTCCAGCTGTAAAGACATTGTCTTAAACTCACATTTTAACAAGTCTAATAATAAAGAGAAATTATTCTTCATCTAACATCCAATCAAAAGACAAACCACCTTAAAACCAGTTCTTTTTTAACCATTACAGATGTAAAGGTTATTGTACTGAGCAGCCAGGACAGGGTGTGTGTGTGTGTGTGTGTTTTCCTATGTAGCAATAAGTTAGTTTGTTTGTTCTATGGTTATCATCACACTTACTCCTTGCCATCACTCGTAGCACAAAAAACACATGACACACTTAATCAATTTAACCTAGTCAAGCTGTGAGGATTTTGCATGCCTGGGAGGCGAGTCTCTTCACATTTTTTATTGATGTGGATACAGTATAGCAGGGGTGTCAAAGTCAAGGCCCGCGAATGAATGATCTATGGCCCCCGGGATGATATTTGATTAGTATTACAACTGGCCCGCAGGCCACAGCCGCCTGCTGCTGTTTTGCACGCACCAATACTCCATCAGTGTTGGCGCTAGGAATTTTCTAAATGGGGTCCCAGGGACTCTATCAAGTCATAAAAATGGGGTCCCACAGTAAATTTTTGGGGTCCCACTTTTTTGTAACCATTTTGAAAATAAATGATAAATATATGCATTATCCTGTTATATCTCACATTCTATATTGTGTTTTGGAAAAAGTTTGTCATAAACGTTACTTAATTCATTTAAAAAAAATAATACAAAAGAAAACAATTTTTTATGCATTTGTTAATGTATTCAGTTATAAACATTCATTCATTCATTCTTTCCTTCATGGATCTAAACTTTACCGCTGCCAGTATTTTTTTCTATATTTTTATTGTTATATTTTCAGAATGTGTTTGTTCTATTTTTGGCTAAATTAAGACAAAGAAAACAATCTGAAGTCGTCTTTATTTTTTAGTTTTAATGCCATGATTTAAAAAATCCGGCCCGCGTGTGCACAGATTTTCCTCCATGCGGCCCCTGAGCTAAAATGAGTTTGACACCCCTGCAGTATATTGTTGTATTGTACGGAGCGGCATGTGTGCTGTTCTCCTACAAGGTATTTGGTGCCATTTCCTGTTCTATGGTTGACGTGACACTTTTACTCTGCGGCATCACGATTACATAAAAGCAGAAGAAAAAGTGAAATAGGATAAAATAAAAACAGTACACCACTAAAATAAATCCCACTAGTTGCCCTGTGGTGACACCTGATGCACCTTGTTGAGGATTACTGTGTGTGCCTGCTCTTTGTCATTTACTGCAGCCATGTTGTTCTGAGCAGCCAGGACGTGTACACTGCTTTACGACTTCGCAATCAGTTCTCCATCCTGTTCTATGATTATCATCGCACTTTCCTCTTCTCCCATCACTGGTGACCTCCCGCCATTTCGTCACATTCAAAACAAAAAGCCAGAAAAAGCAAAACAACATAATTAACAACTATTCTGGCGTGTGCTTTGGAGGGGAGTCTCTTCACATTACGACCAAGTATGTTCTTCTCATTGACATACATTTATTACCATGTTGTACTGAGCAGCCAGGACAGAAGCATGCTGCACTAAGTTACATTTTATTTTCTGTGGTTATCATCACACTTCTTTTGTAATAACTTCTGCAGTGGCATCATGAAAAACCACAAAACACCAAAAAATATCACTTTAGCCACAATTTACAGCGTTCCTACATCGTTACATTACACGATCTATGGCAGTGGTCACCAACTTTTTCGAGCCCAAGATCTCTGGTCTCAGCCAAAACCAAAGCAAGATCTACCCCTGCACCATATTTATATATATATATATATATATATATATATATATATATATATATATATATATATATATATATATATATATATATATATATATATATATATATATATATATATATATATATATATATATATATATATATAAATATATATATATATATATATATATATATATATATATATATATATATATATTAGGGGTGTGGGAAAAAATCGATTCGAATTCGAATCGCAATTCTCACGTGTCGATTCAGAATCGATTCTCATTTTTTAAAAATCAATTTTTTTTTTTAATTAATAAATCCAACAAAACAATACACAGCAATACCATAACAATGCAATCCAATACCAAAACCAAACCCGACCCAGCAACACTCAGAACTGCAATAAACAGAGCAATTGAGAGGAGACACAAACACGACACAGAACAAACCAAAAGTAGTGAAACAAAAATGAATATTATCAACAACAGTATAAATATTAGTTACAATTTCAACATAGCAGTGATTAGAAATCCCTCATTGACATTATCATTAGACATTTATAAAAATAAAAATAAATGAACAATAGTGTCACAGTGGCTTACACTTGCATCACATCTCATAAGCTTGACAACACACTGTGTCCAATATGTTCACAAAGATAAAATAAGTCATATTTTTGGTTCATTTAATAGTTAAAACAAATTTACATTATTGCAATCAGTTGATAAAACATTGTCCTTTACAATTATAAAAGCTTTTTACAAAAATCTACTACTCTGCTTGCATGTCAGCAGACTGGGGTAGATCCTGCTGAAATCCTATGTATTGAATGAATAGAGAATCGTTTTGAATCGGGAAAATATCGTTTTTGAATAGAGAATCGCGTTGAATAAAAAAAAATTGATTTTGAATCGAATCGTGACCCTAAGAATCGATATTGAATCGAATCGGGGGACACCCAAAGATTCACAGCCCTAATATATATACATATACATATATATATATATATACAATGATGCCCGGGTAAAGGCGTCATTGATGTCATATTATTCCCTTTTTTTTTTTTCTAGTACTTTCGCGATCGACCGGTAGGTAGGGTCCCAAAAATTGACTGGTCGATCGCGATCGACAGGTTAAAGACATGGTTATCTTTACAGATTTTGAAAGCCCTATGTTGTACCATTAGGTCCAAAAAAACAAACAAAATACGAATGATCTGTTTAGCTTCAGTCTGGCGTGATGCACATGTTGACGATTCATGTTTGTGTTTTAAAAGCATGTTTTTAGCTACAAATACAATGATTTTCCACTAAAATGTGAAGTTTGCTGTGTGTTTGTGTTAACATCTGGCCGATATTTACCGTTATTCCTCTTTTGATTGCACAGAAGTGGATTTTCATTCCATGCTAACACGCTTGCAGGGGCACAAATGTAACTCATGGAGTGGGCGTGGAGGTCATGCGGCTTAATGGACGGCAGAGTTGATGGGGTTTTCACGTAGATGATGCAAATTTTGTGTGTGTGGGGGGGGGGGGGGTGGCATGACAACAAGGATGTTGTGCCGACCGGAGGCTTTAGAGTTAATGCATGTCGGATTACGCAGACTTGTGAATGGCTGCGGATTATTACATCACAGGCTCATGTTGTCATGCAGACGAGTCATGCGCACAGATGTTGTCGGATGAAAGTAAGTGAACATCTGCGTTAGAAGCCAAACAGGAATAGAGCATGAAAATGAGTTGTTGCAGAAAGTGGGAAATCTTGACTTTCACTTGATGACTGGGATGTTTCCAAGACTTGCTTTTGCATCAGACCTTGGGGGTGTGGTTAATGAATATACCAAACAAATTTTTATTTTGTCGTTGTTTTGGCAATCAAATGAATCAAAAGAAACAAATTAAATGACTTCCCCCTTTAGGCCAGACTAGGGTTGTACGGTATACTACTAGTATAGTATCGGGGTACTAAGGAATAAAAAACAGTTCTATACTCTGTTTGAAAAGTACCTATTCGCCATATATTTTTTTTACAGGCATGACGGTGCGTCGTTGTCAGGTCATGACATTGCCGGTTTTACGAGCAGAGGAGCATGTTTGGCAGCGCACAATCCCGGCGTATTTACAAGCAGACACAGTGTCTAGACAGAAAAGGGAGAACGGACGCATTTTGGTCTAAAAACCAATGATAAAAGTGAAGTTATAACACTGAAACACCCTCAGCAAGAGGTGCTTTAAAACATGGCTAGCAAGCTAGAAGCTAATGTCCATCCGCAATCAGCAGTGTTTTAGCTACTTCTAAATCACTAATCCTCGTCTCCATGGCGACAAATAAAGTATGTCTCTTTCTAATCATCCATGCAGGACGAGGAATAGCTAAACATGTTTCACTACACACCATAGGAGGATACAATAGCTCACCGGCATCACCGCTAACAAAAGCTAGCGCACCTGAATGTAAACAAATACCATGGGTGGATCTACACCTGACAGCCACTGTAATGATACCAAGTACAGGAGCGTATCTCGTCGATACTACTATGATTACATCGATATTTTTTTATCGTCACAAAATCTTTTTTCTTTTAAATTCATATTATATTCATAAACTCAGGAAATACGTCCCTGGACACATGAGGACTTTGAATATGACCAATGTATGATCCTGTAACTACTTGGTATCGGATCGATACCTAAATGTGTGGTATCATCCAAAACTAATGTAAAGTATCCAAACAACAGTAACATAAGTGATTATTACATTTTAACAGAAGTGTAGATAGGACATGTTGAAACGGAAATTAACCAGATATTAACAGTAAATGAACAAGTAGATTATAAATACATTTTTACAGCTTGTCCTTTATAATTTTGATAAAATAATAGAATGAGAAATGACACAATATGTTACTGCATACATCAGCAGATTAATTAAGAGCCTTTGTTTGCTTACTTACTACTAAAAGACAAGTTGTCTAGTATGTTCACTATTTTATTTAAGGCCAAAATTGTTCTTCGATTGCAATAAGAAACATATGTTTAATGTACCCTAAGATATATTGTTAAAATAAAGCCAATAATGCCATTTTTTTGTGGTCCCCTTTATTTAGAAAAGTATCGAAATACATTTTGGTGCCAATACCGGTAACAAAATATTTGTATCGGGACAACCCTCGTCCAGACTGACTCAACAGTGCCTCTGCTGGCTGCAGCCAAGTGTTGCGCTCCATTTTTACACTTTTACAGTGGAACCCGTTTCAGTCGGTCCCCGCTTATGCCGACCAACTCACTAAGCACTATTCTTATTACTAAGAAGCACTTGCTTAAGTCGACATACCTTGAGATGTTCTATGAAAAATCTGTCTATTTCAGTTATTTTTAAATAGTGGGGCGGGCACTCCTTGGGGGGCGAGAGCGGTGCATGTGACCCTGCTTAACATGCTTTATCAGTATCATGTCGTATCCCGCTTCAAAAAGCTGTGCACTCCAAAACATGCTCATTGCAGCCATTAATCATGACTTCCTCATTTTCATTTATAAAAAAAAATAGAACAGCACAAATTGTTTTACGCATAGTTGTATATAGGTTAAAATGTTTTATATATTGTTCTCCAGAGTAAATGTTGCTGATCAAATGTTGAGTTTATTTATATTTAATGTTATTTTTTAGTATCAAATGATTCAAGTCTGGCTAAAAAATTATAGTTTAAATAAGAATTTAAATTCTATTTCAGGCAAATTACTTTTTGAAATCTTTCCCATCACAGACTAAAAAACAATAGTATTAAAGTTAGTGTTTTCTTCTTCCTGGAGGGGCGTAACTGAAAATAATTGAGAAGCACTGGTTTATGTTGACGTGCTGATAATGTCAGTGATACCACTAAGCAACTACGAGGGATATAAATCTTACAACAACTCACAATTCGATTTGATTCGATTCCAATTATTGCGATGACGATTCGATTCAGAATAAAGAACCGATTCAAACCGTTTCTTGTGATTTCTGGTCTTGTCACCCCTTGCCGGACAGAAGGGCAACACGGCAGTGCGGCTGGATCAAAAGAGACGTCGGAGACGCTTTGCTGAACAAAAAGTTGCTTTATTACAAGTGAGTGTCATTATACAGGTCTGCAGTACCTGGAGGTGCTCAGGTCCAAAATGAAGGACTCCTAACTTGGAGGAGCCAAGTTATATTTCTTCTTTCTCTGTCTGGGTGTGTGTTAATTCAGGATAGTACAACCTGACCTAAGGAGATGTTCATGTGTAAGTGACTGGGAAGACAACAAATGTATACCATAACTTGTAGGTTGACGTTAAGAAAAGCATGGAATCTCTCCTCCAGGATAGAGCTATAACTTTTGCATTCCGAAGCCTGGTTTTATTGCTTCTTCTCATGAGAGAGCTAATTCCAGTCCACATGCGAATGTCCAAATAAGGCTCCTTAATGTATTATGGGCTCAACCATTATTTACTTAAACCTGGTGGTTCACTTTCTCCAAATTTAATATAAACATTCACCATATGTTGAACATAATATGAGTTAATTAATTCACTTCATTAGCAATATACTGTATCAGTGGGAAAATAAAAAGGATAATAAAACCTTTTCAACACAGGTTACAAAAGCTGCTGAAATATGATAGGTGCGCGGAAATGGCCGAAAAAGTTTTTTTAATTTTTTTATTGATTCTTAAAAAAATATTTATATTTTTTTAAATCCATTCTTAAAAATTATTAATCGACTTAGAATGGGTGGAATAAGAAACACAATTCCAATGTGAATAAAATTTTTCTCCATGCAGCACCCCTAATACTGTGGAATTACACAACATTAAAACCTGCACACATGACTTTGCTTTTTGTTCAGTGCAAAGTAAGCTTCCAAATAAAAGTATGCCGGTATGAACCTGGATTTGACCACAGCAACTAACAAAATGCATTTAATTTGAATTTTTTTAGATTGTTAACAAAGATTTGTCATCGTAGTGATGAACATTTTACTGCAACAAGTGTGACGATCGGTCACTTCCTTTCTGTTTGTCTCCTTGGTTTTTGTATTACTTCCGGTCAGTGCTCTTATTTTGTTTAATTTCCTGTTCCGCGGAGCACTGTTTTCTCTTCACCTGCCGTTGATTGGCAGCCGGTCCACACCTGCTGCCAATCAGCATATGTCTATTTATGTTTTCTCTCGAGCACTCTTCAGTGCTCGATGATAGACTTCTATGTTTGGAACAATTCTGCAAGACTGCTTTATTTTCTGTTTATGTTAATTAAAATCATCTTACCTGCACATCCTCCTCCTGGTTCTTGCATCTTGGGGACACACAAACTGCAGCCATGCGAGTTCCTCACAACAAGCCTGTTATAAAAGCATATAAAATATACAAAACCACAAATTCTAAATGAGAAAGAGGTCAACTATGCCAACAACACTCTATCACTTATTCTCTTTATATCTCAGGACAAAGTCACAGGTAAATGTGCGAGCAATGGCGTGTTTCATCCACTTCAACATAAACGGTGTCCACTGTAATCAACATTTGTAAAAAAAAGACAAATGTGGCGTGACTTCTTATAATGGTGCAAAGAAGAGGGTTCACTTCATAAATCAAGAGCCAACATGGAGCCTTTCAATGTGGATGATGCTTGGTTGCATTTAGGATGAGGCAACTTCTCCCTGATGGAGGCGCTGAATAAGCAGGGATGTCACTACCGGGCTTCAGAGGATTAGGGGATTTATGCAGGAAGTGGAAAAAAAAACTTGACTGAAGTTAATCTTGCCAAAAAGGGAAATTAAATTGAACAATTTGCAGGATTGAGATTTTTTTTGGGGGGGGGGGTGAATAAACTGATTGATAGTATGATAACACAAAAATATGGGATATATTTCCTGAGTTTATAAAGAATCAAAAAATGACAAAATATTTTGTTACAATAAAGAATATTGATTTAATCATTGTACTATCGACTATATAAGACTCTTCTTACTCGGTATCATTACAGTCGATATTTGTATAGATCCACCCATTTGTTTACATTCAGGAGCGCTAGCATGCTGTTAGCTATTGTAGCATCTTACAGCACAGGTGTCAAACTCAAGGCCCGGGGGCCAGATCTGGCCCGCGACATCATTTTATCTGGCCCGCAAACACCTGGAAATGATATGTGTCAATAAAGTACTTCTTTTTTTTTTTTCACTAAATGTAATGGATTTTTTTCATTTTGACAGAAAAAAAATATGTACTGCTTGAAATTGCATACCTTTTAAACTTTAATAGTATCCATTATTGCAACAAATATTACAGTATATTATCATACTTTCCAAAACATTTTTGTCTAAATAAAACTAAATACTTAAATATCTGCTTGACTTATGATTTTACAGCAAACTACCCATCAAATTAATAAAAATGACAATACATTTTACGGTGTCCTTTGCAGCATATTACCGTAAATTGAAAAAAAAAATTTGCAGACAGCTGTATCGGTCTCATTGTTTTATAGTGACATATACTGTACACACAGAGGTATTAAAGTACACAGTATTACTCCTTGTGTTTCATAATGCATCAATGTTTTTGTATCATTTGACCCATCACTAATATGCGCTATCTATCGCCCCGAACATTTCAGAAACAATTGTGTTACAGTATATTTTCTCAAGGGACAATGGAATACAAAGTCAACTTGGATATACTTTGCCCTTGCAGTGCCAGCCGGCAACACTCGTGCAGCCCCCGACCATGATGCAACCACTACCGTGCTTGACTGTTGACAATTATCTTGTTACTTGCTTGTTTTGCAAGATATTTATTTTTTTAAAAATGGTTGTGTGTTGACTAATTTTCAGTGGACAGTAAATCTGTACAAGCCGGACACTGACTACTCTAAAGCGTATCCAAGTTTACATTCTATAGTATTGTCCCTTTAGAACACACTTGTCAAACTCAAGGCCTGGGGGCCAGATGTGGCCCGCCAAAGCCTTGAAATAATATGAAAATGTTTGATCTTTTTTTACTAAATGTATTTTTTCTTTTTTTATTGCAAAGTCAGATTTTTTTTCTTTACAGTGTGTGCAAACAATATATATACAAATCTAATGCATATGTATATACAGTCATGGTCAAAAGTTTACATGCACTTACATGGCTGTCTTGAGTTTCCAATCAATTCTACAACTCTTATTTTTTTGATAGAGTAATTGGAGCACATACCTGTTGGTCACAAAAAACATTCATGAAGTTTGGTTCTTTCATGAATTTATTATGGATCTACTAAAAATGTGACCAAATCTGCTGGGTCAAAAGTATACATACAGCAATGTTAATATTTGGTTACATGTCCCTTGGCAAGTTTCACTGCAATAAGGCGCTTTTGGTAGCCATCCACAACTTTATGGCAAGCTTCTGGTTGAATTTTTGACCACTCCTCTTGGCAAATTTGGTGCAGTTCAGCTAAATGTGTTGGTTTTGTGACATGGACTTGTTTCTTCAACATTGTCGACATGTTCTCAATGAGGGTTTAAGTCAGGACTTTGGGAAGGCTATTCTAAAACCTTAATTCTAGCCTGATTTAGCCATTCCTTTACCACTTTTGATGTGTGTTTGGGGTCATTGTCCTGTTGGAACACCCAACTGCGCCCAAGACCCAACATCCAGGCTGATGATTTTAGTTTGCCCTGAAGAATTTGGAGGTAATCCTTCTTTTTCATTGTCCCATTTACTCTCTGTAAAGCACCAGTTCCATTGGTTGCAAAACAGGCCCAGAGCATAATACTACCATGCTTGACGGTAGGTATGGTGTTCCTGGGATTAAAGGCCTCACCTATTCTCCTCCAAACATATTGCTGGGTATTGTGGCCAAATAGCTACCTTTTTGTTTCATCTGACCACATAACTTTCCTCCAGAAGGTCTTATCTTTGTCAATGAGATCAGCAGCAAACTTTAAATGAGCTTTAAGGTGTGGCTTCTGGAGTAAGGGCTTCCTTCTCTCATGGTAGCCTCTCAGTCCATGGCGATGCAAAACACGCCTGACTGTGGACACTGACACCTGTGTTCCAGCAGCTTCCGATTCATTGCAGACCTGCTTTTTGGTGGTTCTCAGCTGACTCTTGATCATCCTGACCAATTTTCTCTTAGCAACAGGTGATAGCTTGCGTTTTCTTCCTGATTGTGGCAGTGACAAAACTGTGCCATGCACTTTATACTTATGAACAATTGTCTGCATAGTTGCTCTTGGGACCTTAAGCTGCTTTGAAATGGCTCCAAGTGACTTTCCTGATTTGTTCAAGTCAATGATTCGTTTTTTCAGATCTGAGTTCCTTTGTAACCGAGTCTAATGACTGTATCACATGGGACCTATTTAAATGGGCTCAGATAAGTCAACAGGTGTCGTCAATCATAATCACTCACATGAAGTTAAGAGGCCATGTCAGGAAGCTAATTTGTTTTAATTGTAACTTTTATACATCACCAAAATTGATCATGTTTGTTGCTGTATGTATACTTTTGACCCTGCAGATTTGGTCACATGTTCAGTAGACCCATAATAAATTCATAAAAGAACAAAAGTTCATGAATGCTTTTTGTGACAAACAAGTATGTGCTCCAATCACTCTATCACAAAAAAATAAGAGTTGTAGAAATGATTGGAAACTCAAGACAGCCATGACATTATGTCCTTCACAAGTGTATGTAAACTTTTGACCACGACTGTATGTATAATAATATCAAGTGGTGAATCCCAATACATTAATATTCATAAATTATTCACGGTTACAAACGGCCACTAAGGGCAGCCATAACTGCAATGTGGCCCTAAGTTAAAACGAGTTTGACACCCCTGCTTTAGAAGATATAGTGTAATAAAACTCTGCACGAGGAACACCTAACTTGTTCATGTGTTCCAGTTTTGCTGAACTAGGCTTTTATTTGATTGGGTTTGCTGTCATTGTTTTTCCATTCTATTTTCACAACATGATCACATTCTATTATACTGTTCTAGATATTATTCTATTCTATTTATAATCTATATAAACCATAACCTACTCTATTTACGGTACATCCTATTGTGCTAAACATTGGGCTAAATCTGGGTACTACAATTTGTGCCATTATCTGTGCTGATATGACAATAAAGTTCCTTGAATCAATTTGTTTTCAGTTCACTCACTTATTTATGTGCTTGATTTGATCTTTCCTGGGCTTCCAATGCAGGACTGAGGCCCACAACAACAAGAGCATCCATCCCAGCATCTCCTCTAAAGGCGCTTCCACTTTCATCTCCCACCAGTCTCCCCTTCCCGACCCCCCCGATGCCTAAAAACAGCAAAGTGACGCAGCGGCAGCAAAGCAATGAGCACGTCACAGAGTCGGTGGCTGACCTGCTGGCCTACGAGGAGCCCCTCGATTACAAGAGCAGCTCGCTGAAGGTCGGTGGCGCTGCCAGCGGGGCGGCGTCCAGCGGAAAGAAAGCACCCCAGATCGAGGCGCCGGAAAATGATGGCCGGCCGGCGTGGAACAGCAAGCTGCAGTACATCCTGGCACAGGTGGGCTTCTCAGTGGGCCTGGGGAACGTGTGGCGCTTCCCCTACCTGTGCCAAAAGAATGGAGGAGGTGAGTGGAAGCTTCGTTGTCCTAAAACACGTCTTTACTGTCATGCAAGTGTAAAAAGAAGCTAACTGCTTTAATAGACCATACAAATGTTTACTGATGTGTGCGCCGAAATGTGTTTCAATATTTTGTCATTTCTACTTTCACCTCATAAAATGTACTTCTTTATTTTTACATAATCATCAACTTTATTCTCTTAAAATATGTTTTATTCTCAAATTAATCATTCACTGTATTATGTCATATTGTTAACATTAACAATTACCACTTTGTTGTTATAATATTTTTTCATTATAAAATGACAACTTTAAAAAAAACAATTTACATACAATTTTTATTGCTCTATTTATTTTAAACATCATTGTCATAAAATTACGCTTATTATGCCTTTTTGTCAGAAAATCTTCCATTTGCTTTCATGATATTAAAATGTTATTCTTGTGGCATTACCACTGTATATGAATGGTATTGACATTGATATTAACATTCCCCCTTTGAAAAGTACTACCTTATTTGCATCATTTTTAAACTTTTCTATTTTTTTTTATTTTTTATGTTTGGACATTTTTCTGAAAATGAATACTTTCATTTCAAAATATTAATTTATTTCTTATCCAATTAAAACTTTATTACTGTTCAATTACAACTTAGAATTTCATAATAGGATTTTTTTTTTCTTGTAAATTTGCACATTTATACTCTTAGAATTATTATTTAGAAAATGTGTAATTTACTTTCATAATAGTTTTAGTTTACTCTTGGGAAATGAACATTAATTCTCACATAATATTGTCTGTTCTGTGAAAAAATACTAGTTTATTCACATTTTTCAACTATTTTTCTCAGAAAATTACACATTTCATCTTAAAGTTTTAGAATGTCTTTGTTCAAAAATCATGACTTCCCTCTTATTGAATTACAACCTTAAGTGTCTGTAATATTATGTTTTTTTCTTTAATGTGATAAAATTAAGATTTTTTTTCACAACAGTTTAGTTTTATGTACAGTATTTAGTCTTATTATTAGGGCTAGGCGATATATCGAATATACTCGATATATCGAATATACTCGATATATCGAATATACTCGATATATCGCGGGTTTGTCTCTGTGCGATGTAGAAAATGACTATTTCGTGAGTATTCGAGTATACGTTCTCAGGCAGTTGCTTTTAGCTGCGGGCATTACACTACAGGCTTTTCTCACTCTTTCTTGTCTCTCCTTCTCTCAGAGAGATAAAACAAGCGCACCTTCTTACATATGTCACATACTGTCACGCGTGCAACATCATATGCCCTCGCGGCAGTGGCGTGCAGGGGAGGCACGGCCTCACCTGCCATCATGGAAAGAAAAAAAAAGTAAAAAGAAAAAAAAATTAATTAAATTGTTATATGTATCCAGTGATTATACTAAAGTTATTTTCCATTTAACTTCACCAGTTTTAGATTATTTTTATTTTTATTTTCACATTTGCCGTTCAAATACTGAGAAGAGACGGTGCGGTGATCAGCAGCCAGTTGATGCACGTCACTACGTTGTGCCTCAACATGGATTGTGCGCAATGACTCGGCTAACTGCTGGCCTGCTGTGCAGTGAGACCGTATTGCTATATGAATTATATTATACATTTCCATAGTTTAGTTAGCTGAGGTATATAATGTACAGTGTATTTTGTCAACAACTGTATGTGTGTAACGTATTTCTTGTGCTGAGCATTCATAATACTGCTGCGAAGACGCACTGTGAGAGGCTCGTCTCATAACCCTGCCTCCTGGTGCCAAGCACCTCCGCCGCAGAATGCACCGCCCAACGGGAGCGCCACACCAACCAAAGCCCACACCCAAACCCTCCACGTGCAAGACCGAATCCACCCAAAAAAAGTCACTTAACAAGAAGCTAAAAAGTGCAAAACAACAATGCTCGCTGGAGGAGCCGCGAACGACCGCAGGGACACAACATTAGGTACACCTGCAGACTGCAGCACGGATTTAATATTTCATTCATTCACAACTCTTCCAACACGAACACCACTGTTCCCGCACTTATAAGTAAAGGTAAGACCATAATAACGTTTTTTTTATTAAATGTGCTTTTTTGTGTGCTACAGTTTGTAAGTGTAAAGTTAAAGTTAGGTTAAAGTACCAATGATTGTCAAACACACACTAGGTGTGGTGAAATTTGTCCTCTGCATTTGACCCATCCCCTTGTTCACCCCCTGGGAGGTGAGGGGAGCAGTGGGCAGCAGCGGCGCCGTGCCTGGGAATAATTTTTGGTGATTTAACCCCCAATTCCAACCCTTGATGCTGAGTGCAAAGCAGGGAAGAATGCTGGTATGAGCTTTTAAACATAACTCGTTAACTGCTGCCAATCAAATGGTGAATAAGATACTCTTTAGGGTTCATAAGTTTGTAAATCTGACTGTGATGAAGTCAGTGCCTCACCTGACATGAACCTCACCGCACGCCACTGCCTCGCGGAGTAGAAAGGTAGCGGAACGGGTAAAGTTAGCTGTGGCAGGTGGTTCAAGTGAAGCGGTGCAAGTGGTAATACGAGAGAGAGAAGGTGCGAATCTGGTAACAAATTGAGGAAAAATAATTAGTTCTCAAGAAAAACAGCACGGGGTCCATCGTCTGGCGGTGGTTTGGCTTCAAGCGGGAAGATGTTGAACAGACAACCGTAATATGTAAAGTAGCGGCAAAAGCGTTGCTACAAAAAGTAGCAGCACTACTAATTTGTAGCATCATTTGAAAAGGCCCCCGCTAGAGAATAAGTGCTTGAAACTCCGCATGTCAACATCTCCGGCCGGTGCCACACCCAAAAAATGCTAAAGCAACCAGCACTGACCCAATTGAGCCTTGCGTCTTCCATTTCCAGATCAAGACCGTATGAAAAAAAAATCAACAACAGAAGGAGATAACGTCCGCAGTAACCTACCACATAGCGAAGGACATATACTATTTGATTTCCTATTATGCAGCTAATTTTTATTTGACAGTTATTTAAATATATTGTGTGACATCATGCACAAAAGTGCACTTTATTTGTTTTAAAATATTGTAGTGGCATTCTGTACAAAAAGTGCACTTTAATTTAGTGTTATTTTAATGTCATCTTAGTGACATCATGCACAAAAGTGCACTAATAGCTTGTTTCAAAATGTCTCTGACAATCTTGCATTTGCTGTTTTGAAATTAATTGAATGTTTGTGCCACTGCTTAATAACTGTTTAATAAATACAGTTTTGGTAAATGGACTTAGTTGTCATTTCCCTCTCTGCATGAAAGTTTAAAATGAGCATATATTAATGCAGTATGAACAAGAATGTTTTAATGTAGACACATAGGATCATCATACTGCTGTGATTATATGCATCAAGTGTTAATTCAAGGCTAAGGCAAAATATCGAGATATACAGTATATCGTGTATCGTGACATGGCCTAAAAATATCGAGATATTAATAAAAGGCCATATCGCCCAGCCCTACTTATTATATAACCTAAAAACCCAAAGAAAAAGCCAAACAAAGACACCAAGATACTCTTTCAAACCTATTGCCAAGTGTCACGGGATTAGAACTCTTTTAGTCTCTGGTATTTAAGGTAAATTCAGAGTTGTTCGACTGAAATTGTATTTTTGTTATAACCCAAACATTACGCATAAGATTGACATCAAATCCTGATGTTCAACCCCAAGAAAAGTAGAGATGCTTTATTGTGTATAGAAGAGTGCATCTAAATATAGCCGAGCTATTGATTCCTCCCAGCAGGGCGAGCTGTGTACAGTAAAGTGACACACTGCAGAAAAGGTTATAAAAAAAGACAATAGTATGCGGTGATTACTACGTCAAAGCATGTAAACAGACAATGACTGATAGTCATGTGACTTTTGAGCAGGTTTTAAGACTACAAAGTGAATTTGCCACGATGGACGCATCCTTTTTTTTCTACGTCTGACCCTCTTTGTCCATCTTCTTTTTTTTTTTTTGTCCATTCAGCTGTTTAGCGTCTTTCTTCCTCCATCCTTCCACTGCCTAATGTTTGTGTTACAGCAGCACACACGACTACAGAAGTATTCGGACAACGACAATAACCACAATCGTGTCAAATACCCAAATACTTTTGAACCCCTTAAAATGACGCTACTTTGCATAAAATGGCTTTTTACAGTAACTCCTAAATAGTAAATTACATAATTGTGTAAAAAACCAAAACATTTATAATTGTGGGAGCAGCACCTAAAACATGGTCGCAAATTTAAAAAAAGGAAAGATCTTGTAATGTTGGAAGTCTCCAAAATGGACAAGAAAATATACAAAATCACCATGGACCACTTGGGAGACTGTGACCAACAGAACCATCATGTCTAGAACAGGTCCGATGCTTTGTGTGTCCTTAAACAATCTTTTGTTTGTAGCCCCATTTTGGTCTTTAATACAACAAAAAATAATTATTGACTTAATTTAGTTTAAACTAGTTAGTGTAAATCTGCCAGTTTTCCTTTACTTCGTAGTGTAAAGCAGAAATTATATGATTATATGATTGTCATTAGTGGATAATAATAATTATCATAATGATACATTATTATAGTATCATCTACTGGGGGTTAAGTCTCCCCTGTCTTCAAAAACTAGTGACGTCTCTGTTTCGAACTTTAATCAAGGTTTCTTGAATGCACCACAATTACTGTATATCAGGGGTGTCAAACTCATTTTCATTGAGGGCCACATCGCAGTAATGGTTGCTTTCAGAGGGCCGCTTTTTTAGAATTAATTTACATCATGCATGCGGGTAATAACCTGTGATTAATTATGATTAATCAAAATGCATATGCATTGGATTATTAGATTTTTTTTTAATGTATAACTAAATCATAAATAAAGGTGACAAGCAGATATTTAACGATTTGTTTTTATCTCACAAAAATTGTTTTGCAATACAGTATATAATAATATAATTGGCAAGATCAGATACTATTAAAGTTTAAAATATGCATTTTTTGTGTCAAAATTGAAAAACGAATGCATTTAGTTAAAAAAATTTTTTAAAAAGTACTTTATTGAAACCCATTTTTTTACAGGCTTTCGTGGGCCACATAGAATGATGTGGCGGGCCAGAACTGGCCCCCGGGCCTTGAGTTTGACACATGTGCTGTGTATGCTAGGAGATGTAAAAGTGAAACTGAAACATATATTCGTCCCATGCTGCAACAAATAGATTTATTATAGTTTTAACTTTCTTCTATAACTGTATCTTGGTTCCAAACTGTTGGTGCTGCGTGTAAATGCATGAATGTGATCTTTGTAGATGTTACAGTGAAGTGCTCCATGCTCGGTTTGCGCTACCGGGAGGAATGAACCATTTTGCATGTTTGCAAGGGGTGTAGGTAGTGTTAAATATTCCTAATTTGACTCAAACAACCTTTTTTATTGAACTTTTGACGGCAACATTTGATCTTAATTTTAATGATGTTGTCTTAGCACTAAGTAACTTTTCAACCTTCATAAAATATTGTCATAACTTTTGGGATGATATATCGACATTCTAACTGGTCTGTCATCGCCCGAAGGGGTCTATGCACGATATTGCCAAAAGTATTCGGCCCCTGAAATTTAGGCATGGAGACTGTTTCTACAAACATTTGTGACAGAATGGGCCGCTCTCAGTGATTTCCAGCATGGAACTGTCATAGGATGCTACCTGTGTAACAAATCCAGTCGTGAAATTTCCTCGCTCCTAAATATTCAAAGTCAACTTTATTATAAGAAAAGTGAAGAGTTTGGGAACAACAGCAAGTCAGCCACCAAGTGGTAGGCCACGTAAACTGACAGAGAGGTGTCAGCGGATGCTGAAGATGTCAGTTGCTACACAGTTCCAAACTTCATGTGACCTTCGAATTAGCCCACGTACAGTACGCAGAGAGCTTCATGAATGGGTTTCCATGGCCGAGCAGCTGTATCTAAGGCACACATTGCCCAGTCCAACGCAAAGCGTGGGATGCAGTGGTGTAAAGTTCGTTGCCACTGGACTCTATAGCAGTGGAGACGCGTTGTCTGGACTGATGAATCACGCTTTTCACGTTTTTCCATTTGGCAATCTGATGGACCAGTCTGGGTTTGGAGGTTGCCAGGAGAATGCTACATTTCGGACTGCATTGGGCCGAGTGTGAAATTTGGTGGAGGAGGAATTATGGTGTGGGGTTGTTTTTCAGGAGTTGGGCTTGGCCCCTTAGTTCCAGTAAAAGAAACTTTGAATGCTCCAGGATACCAAAACATTTTGGACAATTCCATGGGATGGCATTTCAAGTTCATTTGTGAGTAAAGGCAGGTGGCCAAATACTTTTGGCAATATAGTGTATCTCTTTCACTGGCATGCAGCAACTTTGAGGAGGGTGGCAGGAACCCTGCCACATAAAAAACTGCAAATGTGCAAACTGCTTTACGGTATACGTCACTCCCCCTTTTACAAAGGCGGAGGTGGATGCGAACGCCTACGTGCAATTACTGCTATCATGACCAAAACTGCAAAACAACAAAAGTCTGAGCAAACAAAAAAAGAAAAAGGGAGGCAAGCCGGATAAAAGGACTGTCAAGGAACAACATTGGCCCAGCATTCACTCGCTGAAGTAAGGTCAAAGACGAGGAGGGATTTCCGAGCGATGCTGCCTTGGCTCTGTATCTGCACTTGCAGCTCAGTAAAAATTTAAAAAAACGTTCCTGTATGACATTCTGACTACCAAATTGCATCGTACCCCAATATTGGGGTATTTTCTTCAGCAAATTGTATTCATGCAAACAAATAATAACCCGTGATTAAGCACAGGTTTAGAGTGGGATCAGTCTGATTTTGAAAATGTATCACTAGACAGCCCTAGTAAATAAATGTCATGCAGCCAAAGTGCATCACGCTAACTTTTCATGTGCTAAGTCGCAAGCCTGCTTTTGTTTTACAGGAGCTTATCTGGTCCCCTACTTCATCCTCCTCCTTATCATCGGCATCCCGCTCTTCTTCCTGGAGCTGGCAGTGGGTCAGAAGATCCGACGAGGGAGCATCGGGGTGTGGAACTACGTCTGTCCACGCCTCGGCGGGATTGGGATGTCGAGTCTGATGGTACATGAAATATACATTCATTTATTTATTTATTTTTTAAACTGTATAGCGAACAACGTCCAACACAATCAAATTTCCCAACAAAAATTGGTGATTTGAGGCGTATTCTATTTGATCTATTATTTTCATTGTTTTTACTATTATTGTTACTGTATTATTATTAGTTTTACATTTTTATCATTTAACTTGTATTTGTTTTAATTATTGTTATTATCTTGTCATTGTATGATCACAATATTTACCTAAACATTTTTTCCCCACACCCATTTCTATCACCTTATACCAGGGGTCGGCATACTTGCCAACCTTGAGACCTCCAAATTCGGGAGATTTATGGGGGCGTGGTATATATAAATATATATATACACTACCGTTCAAAAGTTTGGGGTCACATTTGGGGCAATAGGGACGGCGTGGCGAAATTGGTAGAGTGGCCGTGCCAGCAATCGGAAGGTTGCTGGTTACTGGGGTTCAATCCCCACCTTCTACCATCCTAGTCATGTCCGTTGTGTCCTTGGGCAAGACACTTCACCCTTGCTCCTGATGGCTGCTGGATAGCGCCTTGCATGGCAGCTCCCGCCATCAGTGTGTGAATGTGTGTGTGAATGGGTGAATGTGGAAATACTGTCAGAGCGCTTTGAGTACCTTGAAGGTGGAAAAGTGCTATACAAGTATAACCCATTTATCATTTATCATTTATCATTGAAATGTCCTTATTTTTGAAGGAAAAGCACTGTACTTTTCAATGAAGATAACTTTAAACTAGTCTTAACTTTAAAGAAATACACTCTATACGTTGCTAATGTGGTAAATGATTATTCTAGCTGCAAATGTCTGGTTTTTGGTGCAATATCTACATAGGTGTATAGAGGCCCATTTCCAGCAACTATCACTCCAGTGTTCTAATGGTACAATGTGTTTGCTCATTGGCTCAGAAGGCTAATTGATGACTAGAAAACCCTTGTGCAATCATGTTCACACATCTGAAAACAGTTTAGCTCAGGGGTGGGCAATTAATTTTTACCGGGGGCCGCATGAGCAACCCGAGCACTGCTGGAGGGCCACACGACAATATTTCAATTAAGTTTTGCACAAATTATTTTTGATATACCGTAAGATAGATAATAATAATATTTTCATTTAACCTAACTTATCTTTATACAAAAGCAGATGGCTTTTGATGGTTTTATTTTTAACACTTTCTTACACAACACTTCCTGATGTATATTACAATACAAAAATTTCAATTTCTGTCACTTCATCCGGCATCCTCTTTGTTGTGAACGTAGCACGTCTGTAAGGTGATTGGCGAAGAAGGAGGAAGCGTTGCTGTTGCGGAAATGAGGAGTGAGGATTGGTTTTCCTTTTGGAAAGAACGAGATAAGTTGAGCTGTGTTAGTATAGCATGCTCAATAAAAGTTTAAAAAGAACGTCAGACTTGGTGTGCACTTCTTCTGGACGCTACAATTGATGTCACAAGTGGGATGAAATGCCTCCCAGTTCGCCTTGCCATCAAACCTGGGAGTCCTCATTGAGGGCGGAATTCCCCCCGTGGCAAGCAGCGTGGCTGCACCTGTAAACGCTGTCTCTCTCTCTCTCTTTGCGACGAGCTCCTCACGTGGCACGTACCTCCCGATGACGTAGCACACAAGCAGCGCAGTATGCGCAAAGTTTTACTTCTGACACCAATTGTAGCGTCCAGAAGAAGTGCACAGCAAGTCTGACGCAATTTTTAAACTTTTATTGAGCAAGCTATACTAACACAGCTCAACATATCTCGTTCCTTCCACACGCACGTCTCCTCACTTCTCATTTACACAACTCAAGAAGACAACATCTACTTCAGCAGGTCGTTACACTATATTCTTTAAAAACAGCAACATGTGTACCACAAATAAGCATACGGCTTTACCTTTACTTGGCAGTCCATGTATTTTTTAAAACACGCCATTCGTCATCAACTTTTCTCTTTTTAGCGTCTCGGGGATAACCGCTGTGCGCCTTCCCTCACAGGACATACGCACATATAACACTTTTCAAAATAAAAGCAGCAGTTGTATTGCACGCACGACAAAGATGTTTTTTTAAATGTATTTTGTATTTGTGATTGCCGCTGCGCGCACGAGCATACGTCCACACGGAAGTAATACAAATAACGCTTTTCAAAACAAAAGCAGCACTGTTGTATTGCACACTCGAAATACTTTTTAAAATTTATTTTGTAATTTATAATTGGCCTCACGCGGGCAGGACAGGGACGTACAAAGGGCCGGATGCGGCCCGCGGGCCGCAGAATGCCCAGGTCTGGTTTAGCTCGTTTAAGAAGCTACAAAACTGACCTTCCTTTGAGCAGATTGAGTTTCTGGAGCATCACATTTGTGGGGTCAATTAAACGCTCAAAATGGTCAGAAAAAGAGAACTTTCATCTGAAACTTGACAGTCTATTCTTGTTCTTAGAAATGAAGGCTATTCCACAAAATTGTTTGGGTGACCCCAAACTTTTGAACGGTAGTGTATATAATAAATACTTGACTTTCAGTGAATTCTAGCTATATATAAATATGTATTTTATTATATATACATATAGATAAAATAAATACTTGAATTTCAGTGTTCATTTATTTACACTTATACACACATAACACTCCTCTCTACTCATTGTTGTATTTGAAAGTGCAATGCTTTGCAGCCAGTAGCACAGCCTTTGAAGGAGCAAAGGTATGTGCAGTGTAATATTCTGGGTTGGAGTCAATAACCAGGCGAGGTGACGAAGTTATGTCTCTTTACTTCATACTTCAGAACCGACTCCCACACTTGCCGTCAGGGTGCGCAATACAACGTAAACCGTTGGCCAACCAAAAAGTAACCACAGAGCACTATAGTGTTCTGTGGTTACTTTTTAAACCGTTGGCCAACCAAAAATTAACTTTTTGGTTGGCCAACGGTTTACGTTGTATTGCGCACCCTGACGGCAAGTGTGGGAGTCGGTTTTGAAGTATGAAGTAAAGAGCGGACGTGACGACAGGCTGTCCTCACTCAGGTCTGCACGGACCTGGAGGGGGCGTGCCTTAAGTCCGGCTGGAAATCGGGAGAAATTCGGGAGAATGGTTGTCCCGGGAGATTTTCGGGAGAGGCACTGAAATTCGGGAGTCTCCCGGAAAATTCGGGAGGGTTGGCAAGTATGGGGGTCGGCAACCCAAAATGTTGAAAGAGCCATATTGGACCAAAAATACAACAATAAATCTGTCTGGAGCTGCAAAAAATTAAAAGCCTTCTATGAGTGATCTAATGAAGTCAACACGTGATATAAGTGTCTGTATTAGCTATATTAGCCTACTATCAAAATGACTATGTGTCGCAGGTTGACACAAATTTTCGTTGACAGAAATTTTGAAATGTAACGTTTTTTCTACCCATTTTTACAACATTGGAAAACATTAGAAAAAGGGAGGCTTCTCAGGGGGTGAGATAACTCCTCTAAATGACTGGTTTAGAATGGCCAAAGGTATAGATGTGTGTCTAAGTTAAAGGAAACGGCAAGCTGTCTTCTTCGAATTAATTTATAACAATCTATGCAAGCTGGGTTACGTTCGCTGTGGTCTGGAACAACATGGCACACAAACAACTATCAGACATGCAGCCAATATTACATACAGATAATGTGTCATGAGACATTCAGATATAAATTAAATACACAGAGGACATAGGAAATTAAATGAGCTCAAATATACCTACAAATGAGGCATAATGATGCAATACGTACATACAGCCAACCTAAATAGCATGTTAACATCGATTAGCTTGCAGTCATGCACTGACCAAATATGCCTGATTAGCACTCCACACAAGTCAATAACATCAACAAAGTTCACCTTTGTGCAGTCACACACAGTATAAAAAGTTTGGTGGACAAAATGAGACAAAGAAGGAGTGGCATAAAGTATGTCTTTCTCTGGCATCGTTGAAGAAAGTTATACATGTAAACAAACTACAGTGAGTTCAAGGACCGGCAAAATTAGTAGGACAAAACGTCGCTCCCCAAATATTCTCATTAGGGAATCATGTTTAATACAAACAGTGGGATTTCTAACAATTTGGGAGGTTTGTGTCATGTTGTCCTCTTACAGAAACCCTATTAAAACAAAAATATATTTTTCCCCCCATCTTTTTCTATTTTCATACATTTTTTAAAAAGCTCCAGGGAGCCGCTAGGGCGGCGCTAAAGAGCTGCATGCGGCTCTAAAGCCGCAGGTTGCAGACCCAAGCCTTATACTGTTGTTTATTGTTTATTGAGTATGTCATAGTCAGCTCCACATCATACATGTGGTACAAAATATACAAACATATCTCCATTGAACAGTCTTTGCTCAATGGCAATATTATTATTTCACAAAAAATTTAATACAATTTAATTAAGAAAATTAAATTAAATATATCTCAAAAGGGTAATGGGAAGAAGTATAAACTTTTTTAATCCCCCCTTTTTTACACAGTTACTTTAACTAATATCCAGCTTCCTCTGAACCACATTTTATCAAATTCTGACGCATAAACAACCACTTTCGTCACTAAATATGCTTCTGTGCTCAACAAAAGCAATTAATAACACAACTATGCATCAGCCATAAAACAATGCTCCAATCCCACCAACAAAATCTACACGACCTGTAAATATAAATTGCATAATAATGATAAAGTATGATTTTATATCTCCCATGATGGTGCGTAGATGAACATATTGATAAAGACTTGTATGGAAGGCAGAGGTCACATGATCTCCTCAGACGCATAACCACAACAACCCCCCTCCGCCTCATAAGTACACCGGAGGTGCAGTATTGACAAGGGAGCCTCTGTGAAGTTGCTAAAAATATCTGAGCGTATCTCAGTTCAAAAAAGAGCACTTGAATTATTCATGCCTTCCTCCAACCTGATGTAGCCTCGGAATGTCCTGCACGACTCGCAGCTTCATTTATGTATGTGTCCTTCTCGTTGTGCGGATCAATACAGTGCCAATATAATATATATCATTATTCAAATGGAATATATTTTTTTATACATGTATGGTCTTTCTGTGTGGGGTTTGCATGTTCTCCCCGTGACTGCGTGGGTTCCCTCCGGGTACGCCGGCTTCCTCCCACCTCCAAAGACATGCACTTGGGGATCACTAAGTACTAAATTGTCCTTAGTGCCGTGTTTTTCAACCTTTTCTGAGCCAAGGCACCTTTTTTTCATTGAAAAAAATCTTGAAGCACACCACCAGCAGAAAACAAAAAAATTAAACTCAGCAGCCGTTATTGACAGTAAAAAGTCATTCTCGCAATTGTTGGATATGAATTCAAACCATAACCAAGCCTGCATCACTATAGCTCTTGTCTCAAAGTGGGGGTACTGTCATGACCTGTCACATCACGATGTGACTTATTTTGAGTTTTTTGGTGTTTTCCTGTGTGTAGTCTTTTAGTTCTTGTCTTGCGCTTCTACAAACGTATTTTGTTGTTAATTGTCATGTCATGTACGGATGTACTTTGTGGACGCCGTCTGCTCAACACGCTGTAAGTCTTTGCTGTCGTCCAGCATTCTGTTTTTGTTTACTTTCCAGCCAGTTCAGTTTTAGTTTTGTTCTGCATAGCCATCCCTAAGCTTCAATGCCTTTTCTTAGCGTCACTCGCCTTTTGTTTATTTTTGCTTTAGGCATTAGACACCTTTTTACCTGCATTATGCCTCCCGCATGTTGTGATCATGATAAACCATCGTCATCTCACACGATGTGTTCCCGACATCTACAAAGCAATTAGCTCCCTGCGCTGTACAGACACTCAACAATGGCACATTAATTGCAACTTATAATTACTGGTGTGCAAAAAATATTTTTAACCCAATTACGTGAAATTACATAATCTCCCACGGCACACCAGACTGTATCTCAGTATACACTAGTGTGCCGCGGTACAGTGGTTGAAAAAGACTGCCTTAGTGTGTGAATGTGAGTGTGAATGTTGTCTATCAGTGTTGGCCCTGTGATGAGGTGGCGATTTGTCCAGAGTGTACGACGCCTTCCCTGCAGCTGGGATAGGCTCCAGCCACCCAAGCAGTGGACAAGCGGTAGAAAATGGATGGCATAATGTCAAATGTGTGTCTGTCCATGCAGGTGTGTGGCTTTGTGGGTCTCTACTACAACGTGATTATAGGCTGGAGTATCTTCTACTTCTTCCAGTCTTTCCAGTATCCTCTGCCATGGAGCGACTGTCCCATCAGAAAGAATGGGACTCTTGCTAGTGAGTAACAATGTGGGCTAAAATAAGAAAAAAAAGTGTCTCTGTATGAGAGCTAGTGGGTTCAGATTTAGTAGATAATGTTGGTGTAGATAATGTCATCATCCAAATGGGACAGCGATGTAGAGTAGAGTTGACCACTTCCTACATCGCATATACTCGATTTCCTGTTCAATGGTTACCATTACCCTTTTACTTTATAGCGTCCCTTCTATCCCCTGGTTAAATTGGGGCCCTAAACCAAATTTTTTTTTAGAAGTGCAGGTGTATCTAATGTTGTGTCCAGGGCTTCTTCTATACTAGGGATTCACAAACTGTGGTACATGTACCAGTAGTGGCTATGTGTCAAAGTCCAGGCCCGCGGGCCAGATTCGGCCTGCAAATGAATTATCTATGGCCCCCGGGAGGATATTTGATTAGTATTAGCACCGGCCCGCAGGCTTGTTTTGCACGCACCAATACTCCATCAGTGTTGGCCCTAGGAATTTTCAAAATGGGGTCCCAAGGTCCCACTTTTTTGTAAGTGTTCTGAAAACAAATGAGAATCATTTTAGTGATTTAACCCCCAATTCCAACCCTTGATGCTGAGTGCCAAGCAGGGAGGTAATGGGTCCCATTTTTATAGTCTTTGGTTTGACCTACCGATCTCAATTCATTAAAAAAATAATACAAAAGAAAACAATTTTTTATGCATATGTAAATGTATTCAGTTATAAACATTCATTCACTTTCTTCTTTCTTTCATGGATCTAAACTTTACCGCTGCCGGTATTCTTTTCTATATTTTTATTGTGAAATTTTCAGAATGTGTTTTTTCTATTTTTGGCCAAAGTAAGACAAAGAAAACAATCTGTAGTCGTCTTTATTTTTTAGTTTTAATGCCGTGATTTTAATAATCCGGCCCACGTGTACACAGATTTTTTTCTCAGTTAAAATAGTTTGACACCTCTGCACTAGTGCTACGCGGGCTCCATCTAGTGGTGTGCCAAATAAACACTTAATTAAATATGTAAACATTGTTACTGTTCAAACTGTGTGCACTGTCACAGTGGCCAAAAATATAAAATATACTTGTTAAATAAAACATCTGCCTTGTTTTAATGAATATTTAGGCCTACTATGCTACTGTATTTTAATGTTGGTAATTATGGTAGTACTTGGAAAGCCAAGTGTTTTCTGAGGTGGTACTTGGTGAACCACTGTTCTATACGATAAATGTATGTCTTGTGGTCATTCTGTGCAGTCGTGGAGCCTGAGTGTGAGAAGAGTTCAGCCACGACTTACTTCTGGTACCGCCAGACGCTGAACACGACCAGCACCATCGCAGAGAGCGGAGGCCTCAATGTTCAAATGACGTTATCTTTGCTGGCGGCGTGGATTATCGTGTGTTTGGCCGTCATTAGAGGCATCGCATCTTCTGGGAAGGTAATTGCCAGGAGTTTGAGTTTGAGTTTATTTGGAACATGCATGCACACAACACGATACATCACAATTTCCAGTTTCTCTATTCAACATGTTCAAAAAGGAGTAGGATGAAGCAGAGCTTATTTAATCCTACCCCTTTTCTTTTACATAGCAGTTACTAAAACGTTTGTTCACTTCCTGTTTTCAAATTTATTCACAATATACTCCATAAATAATAACAATGAAAATAAATAAATAAATAATACTTGGTGAAATAAGTTGTATTTCATATAGTGAGATGAGTAAGATTATCTAGAAAATTATAGGATGGATTAAATAAATTCAGAAGGTTTATCATGGTTCTTCTTCTTTGTACTTTGTAAACACTTTAAGTTTAAAGAGTTTCTTGAAGTGGATCATATTGGTACATTGTTTGATTTCTTTGCTTAGTCCATTCCATAAATTAATTCCACACACTGATATACGAAAGGTCTTAAGTGTTGTACGTGCAAACAAATGTTTTAAATTACAGTTTTATCTAAGATTATATTTCTCCTCTTTTGTTGAGAAGAATTGTTGTATATTCTTGGGTAGCAGGTTATAGTTTGCTTTGTGCATAATTTTAGCTGTTTGCAAATTCACTATGTCGTGGAATTTCAGTATTTTTGATTCAATAAATAAAGGGTTTGTATGTTTTCTATTTCCAACATTATGTATTATTCTAACTGATCTTTTTTGTAACACCGTTAATGAATGAAGTGTACTTTTGTAGTTATTTCCCCATATTTCTACACAATAACTCAGATATGGTAACACTAGTGAGCAGTAGAGAATATGAAGTGATTTTTGGTCTGGAACATGTTTTGCTTTATTAATTATTTACGTGTTTCTTGCTACTTTATGTTGTATATTTTCTACATGGGATTTCCAGTTCAGTTTATAATCAATCATTATACCTAGAATTTGGTTTCATTTACTCTTTCAATTTCTATTCCGTCTATTTGTATTTGTGTTTGACTTTCTCTTCTACTGTTACCAAATAGCATTATTTTAGTTCTACTGAAATTCAAACCATATTTTTAATTTGTTACTTTCTTCTGTTATTATTTGTATTAGCTTATGTGTGTTCTCTACTGAACAAAACGCTGTTGTATCATCCGCAAATAATACTAACTTTAAATCTTTTGTAACTTTACAAATGTCATTTAGATAGAGATTGAACAATTTTGGTCCTAGTATTGATCCCTGAGGTACACCACAGGATATATTTAATGTTGTAGATGTGTGTTCGCCTAGCTTCATGTATTGTTTCCTGTTCGTTAAATAACTTCTAATCCAGTTTAAGACCAACCCTCTGATGCCATACCGTTCTAGTTTTTTGATTAAAATAGAGGAGAACATTAGATATCATATGTTTTTCTTACTGTCCACAGGTGATGTACTTCAGCTCTCTTTTCCCCTACGTGGTGCTCTTCTGCTTCCTGGTCAGAGGTTTGATGCTGAAGGGGTCTGTGGATGGAATCTATCACATGTTCACTCCAAAGGTCCGCTCGGAGGAACTACTTTTCTTTTTAAAAACTTTGAATAATCCAATTTGTGCTTATACGTACCCAGCTGGAGAAGATGCTCGAGCCCCAGGTGTGGAGAGAGGCGGCCACCCAGGTTTTCTTTGCTCTGGGCCTGGGCTTTGGCGGGGTCATAGCTTTCTCCAGCTACAACAAGATAGACAACAACTGTCACTTTGACGCGGTGCTCGTCTCCTTCATCAACTTCGTCACGTCCATCCTGGCCACATTGGTGGTGTTCGCCGTGCTGGGCTTCAAGGCCAACATCATGAACGAGAAGTGTGTCACAGAGTACGTCCGTCAGATTGTTTTGAACTGAAGAGCTTTGCGTCAGTCCGCCATTTTTATTCAGTTGTAGTACAAATTTAGTGAATAAGTTTCTTATTTCTATTTTGCTGTGGGCCATGGTGTATAGTAGAGCATCCTGTAGGTGGCAGTAATGATGAATACAATTTCAAATCCATGAGGTCAAGCTTTAGCGGTTAATAACAGCGTTGTCAGCAGAGTACACATTAGGGGCGCATGCTTGGACAAAATTCAGTTCAAGAGTAAAGATTTACCTTATTGTCCATTTTATCCGACTTAGCAATGCTGAGAAGATCCTCGGATACCTGAACTCAAATGTGCTGAGTCATGATCTGATCCCGCCTCATGTGAACTTCTCTCACCTCACCACCTCTGACTATGCCGAGATGTACCAGGTCATCAAAACTGTGAAAGAGGACGGCTTCCCACAGCTGGGTCTGGATCCTTGCATCCTGGAGGACGAGCTCAACAAGGTGAGCGAGTGAAGATCTTCCGTGAGCAATCCACTTATCCTGATGGTGTGGCCCTGCAGGCTGTGCAAGGCACCGGCCTGGCTTTCATTGCCTTCACAGAGGCCATGACGCATTTCCCGGCGTCGCCGTTCTGGTCCGTCATGTTCTTCTTCATGCTCATCAACCTGGGCCTGGGCAGCATGATCGGCACCATGACCGGCATCACCACGCCCATCCTGGACACCTACAAGGTCCAGAAGGAGCTTTTCACAGGTATTTGTTTGACAACCCGATGGATGCTGTGCATTGTGTCCTTTCCAACATCTTTGTTGCGTCTTCCTCAGTGTGTTGCTGCATCGTGGCCTTCCTGTGCGGCCTGCTGTTCGTCCAGCGCTCAGGGAATTACTTTGTCACCATGTTCGACGATTATTCTGCCGGACTGCCCCTCACGGTGGTGGTCATCCTAGAAAATGTGTCGGTGGCTTGGATTTATGGCACTAAAAGGTACAACAACAACTGCAGATGAGTGTAGGTAGGTGAGTGGGGGGTTGTTTCCAGAGGCAGCATCAGGCATATTTCATTTCACGTTTGTGTTCTTTGCTCGCCAACAGATTCATGCAGGACTTAGAGGATATGTTGGGTTTCCGGCCCAACATGATCTACTTCTACCTGTGGAAGTTTGTCTCCCCCATCTGCCTCATTGTGCTCATCACGACCACTGTCATAGAGATGGTCATCAGCCCACCTGGCTACAACGCCTGGGTGGAAGATCTGGTCAGTCTATACACTCATAAACCACTAGATGGGTTTGGTATGTAGCAATAGGACGGAGGGTAAGTGGGTGGGTGCTAGACAGGTGGGTGTGGTAGGTTGGTACGTCACCACATGGGTTTGATAGGTAGGTGGATATATCAGTGGCTTTGGTCGGTAGATACAGTACAGGCCAACGTTCCCTCTAAAGTGCGCGTCTGTGCAATTGCGCACTGCTCAAGCGTCCTCTGCGCACGGCAACTCTATGCTGCGCACAAAATCAAATAAAAAATAAGCGCATAACAATGTGACACACGGACACGACAGAGAAAACAGTTTTCGTCATCATTGTTCAAATATTGTAACGTCTGTTGAGACGCTTTGAGGACATGAATTCCATCCATCACTTTACTGAGCAAAACTCTTTATTGTCGGCCATAAACACATCACCAAAACATTAGTTTAAAAAAATTATATCTAGCAAAAGTGGTCATTTTCTGAAGTACAAACCAGACCAAAAGCAACTTTGTTATATCAACAGCAGCCGCTCGCTCTTTCTTACTTGCGCCAACACATGCACATATGGCACTTAGCCAGTGATGCGTTTACAGCCACACAAAAAGTCGGACAACTCCAACACCACACATAAAGTGTCATTCCAGGTCGTTACACTATGATTTACCAATCAAATGTGTGCTTATTCTAGTGTCATTTATTAGGAATCTTAATTTATAAATATTAATCATGAAATGCTGTTAGTATATTAAATAAATACTAATAAAAATATATTTTTTACAAACAGGAAGTTGCAGGAATGTAAACATTATCCCCTGCTTACATCTCATTGTGCAACATGTGAATGTTTTAATGGGAACTAAATGCAATGTCTGAAAGGGGTACAAATTATTTCCAAAGCAGGCAAACAATACAAGTACACAGTTCATGAAAAACAATATTTTTGTTATTGTCATTGTAAGTGGGCCTAAACACTTATATTAGAAATGGAAATGACTGCTGTCATTTGATTATAATAATAAGAGAATGTTGTCTGTCTATCTGTGTTGGCCCTGCGATGAGGTGGGGATTTGTCCAGGGTGTACCCCGCCTTCCGCCCGAATGCAGCTGAGATAGGCTCCAGCGACCCCGAAAGGGACAAACGGTAGAAAATGGATGGATGGATGGAGATTGAACTTGTTATTTAGTCAGGTTTGGGACAGGTGTGCTGCTGGTGTAGCCACAGTTTGCACGTCTGATGTTGCTCACATGGGTTCCACTGAATGCTCAGGGAGTTTTTGCGTTTGCTCACACACATGAAAAATTAGAGGGAACATTGGTACAGGCCAAACGTTTGGACACACCTTCTCCTCATTCAACGAGTTTTCTTTATTTTCATGACTATTTACATTGTAGATTGTCACTGAAGGCATCAAAACTATGAATGAACACATGTGGAGTCCCCCCCACGCCCCCCCCCCACCCCCTCCCCCTCTAGGGGAGACCGAAAGCAATGGATGTCGAGTGGGTCTGACATAATATTGTGAAAGTCCAGTCCATAGTGGATCTAACATAATAGTGAGAGTCCAGTCCATAGTGGGGCCAGCAGGAAACCATCCCGAGCGGAGACGGTTTAGCAGCGCAGAGATGTCCCCAACCGATGCACAGGCGAGCGGTCCACTCCGGTTCCTGACTCTGGACAGTAGGGGTGTGGGAAAAAATCGATTCGAATTCGAATCGCAATTCTCACGTTGTGCGATTCGGAATCGATTCTCATTTTTTTAAAATCGATTTTTTTTTTTTTATTTCAATCCAACAAAACAATACACAGCAATACCATAACAATGCAATCCATTTCCAAAACCAAACCCGACCCAGCAACACTCAGAACTGCAATAAACAGAGCAATTGAGAGGAGACACAAACACGACACAGAACAAACCAAAGATAGTGAAACAAAAATGAATATTATCAACAACAGTATCAATATTAGTTACAATTTCAACATAGCAGTGATTAAAAATCCCTCATTGACATTATCATTAGACTTTTATAAAAAATAAAAATAAAAAGAACAATAGTGTCACAGTGGCTTACACTTGCATCGCATCTCATAAGCTTGACAGCACACTGTGTCCAATATTTTCACAAAGATAAAATAAGTCATATTTTTGGTTCATTTAATAGTTAAAACAAATGTACATTATTGCAATCAGTTGATAAAACATTGTCCTTTACGATTATAAAAGCTTTTTACAAAAATCTACTACACTGCTTGCATGTCAGCAGACTGGGGTAGATCCTGCTGAAATCCTATGTATTGAATGAATAGAGAATTGTTTTGAATCGGGAAAAAATCGTTTTTGAATCGAGAATCGAGTTGAATTGAAAAAAAAAATCGATTTGTGTATCTCTCCCCCTCCACGCAGTAGAGGGGGGCAGAGGAGAAAGAAAAGAAACGGCAGATCAACTAGTCTAAACAGGGGGTCTATTTAAAGGCTAGAGTATACAAATGAGTTTTAAGATGGGACTTAAATGCTTCTACTAAGGTAGCATCTCTAACTGTTACCGGGAGGGCATTCCATAGTACTGGAGCCCGAATAGAAAACGCTCTATAGCCCGCAAACTTTTTTTGGGCTCTGGGAATCACTAATAAGCCGGAGTTCTTTGAACGCAGATTTTTCGGCAAGGTAGGCTGGAGCTAGACCGTGTAGTATTTTATACGTAAGTAGTAAAACCTTAAAGTCACATCTTAAGTGCACAGGAAGCCAGTGCAGGTGAGCCAGTATAGGCGTAATATGATCAAACTTTCTTGTTCTTGTCAAAAGTCTAGCAGCCGCATTTTGTACCAACTGTAATCTTTTAATGCTAGACATAGGGAGACCCGAAAATAATATGTTACAGTAATCGAGACGAGACGTAACGAACGCATGAATAATGATCTCAGCGTCGCTAGTGGACAAAATAGAACAAATGTTAGCGATATTACGGAGATGAAAGAAGGCCGTTTTAGTAACACTCTTAATATGTGACTCAAAAGAGAGAGTTGGGTCGAAGATAATACCCAGATTCTTTACCGAGTCACTTATGTAATTGTTTGGTTGTGAAATGTTAAGGTGGTATTATTAAATAAATGTCGGTGTCTCGCAGGACCTATAATCAGCATTTCCGTTTTCTTGGCGTTGAGTTGCAAAAAGTTTGCGGACATCCATTGTTTAATTTCATCAAGACACGCCTCCAGCTGACTACAATCCGGCATGTTGGTCAGCTTTAGGGGCATGTAGAGTTGAGTGTCATCAACATAACAGTGAAAGCTAACACCGTATTTGCGTATGATGTTGCCTAGCGGCAGCATGTAAATACTCAAGAGTGCAGGGCCAAGAACCGAACCCTGGGGAACTCCGCACGTTACCTTAACATAGTCCGAGGTCACGTTGTTATGGGAGACGCACTGCATCCTGTCAGTAAGATAAGAGTTAAACCAAGACAAGGCTAAGTCTGACATACCAATACGTGTTTTGATACGCTCTAATAAAATATTATGATCGACGGTATCGAAAGCAGCGCTAAGATCAAGAAGCAGCAACATAGATGACGCATCAGAATCCATCGTTAGCAATAGATCATTAGTCATTTTTGCGAGGGCTGTCTCCGTAGAGTGATTTGCCCTGAAACCGGATTGAAAAGGTTCCCAGAGATTGTTAGACACTAAGTGTTCATTTAGCTGCTGTGCAACTATTTTTTCGAGGATTTTCGAAATAAACGGTAGTTTACCATGAGGTCAGGATCAAGGCTAGGTCTTTTGAGTAGAGGATGAATAACCGCTTTTTTGAATGATAGGGGAACAGTGCCAATAGATGGGTTTGTTTTGAAGGAGAATAGATATGTGGGTTTAGTAGGTATATGAGTCCTGTAGGTAGAGGTAAGTAGGGGGGTAAGTGTGAGGGTGTTACATACTCATGTTAATAGATAGCTAGTTGGGCAGTTGGGTAAGTCATTAGATGGTTCTAGTATGTAGGTTAGTAGAACGTATTGTAAGTGGGTGGGTGTTAGGTACTTATGTTGGAAAATAGCCAGTTGGTAACTTGTGTTTGGTAGGTCGCTAAGTCACTAGATGGATGAGGTAGGTAGGCCGATAAATAAATGGCTTATTGGGGTAGATCTTAGATGGGTTTTGTAAGTAGGTACTATAGGTAGAAGGTAAGTAGGTGGGTGCTAGACAGGTGGGTGTGGTAGGTTGGTAAGTCTCTACATGGGTTGGATATATCGGTGGGTTTGGTAGGTAGGTATGTCCCTAGAGGGGTTTGGTAGGCAGGATGTGAGTGCATGGGTGTTAAGTACTTACGTAAGTAGGTAGCAAATGGTAAGGTGTGTCTAGTAAGTTGCTAAGTTAGATAGATGGGTTTGTCAAGTAGGTACTGCAGAAAGGAGGTAAGTAGGTGGATTGTTGGGTACTTATGTATGTAGATATGTAGGTATGTAAATAAGCAGTTGGGTTTGGTAGATAGGTATTTCACGAGATGGGTTTGTTTTGAAGGAGAATAGATATGTGGGTTTGGTAGATAGATGAGTGCCTAGATGGGTCCTGTAGGCAGAGGTAAGCAGGGTGTAAGTGGGAGGGTGTTACATACTCATGTTAATAGGTAGCTAGTTGGGCAGGTGGGTAAGTCACAAGATTGGTTTAGTATGTGGGTTAGTAGAATGTATTGTAAGTGGGTGGGTTTTAGGTACTTATGTTGGAAAATAGCCAGTTGGTAACTTGTGTTTGGTAGGTCGCTAAGTCACTAGATAGATTTGGTAGGTAGGCCGATATAAATGGCTTATGGGGGTAGATCCTAGATGGGTTTTGTAAGTAGGTACTACAGGTAGGAGGTAAGGAGGTGGGTTGCTAGGTACTTACTGTATTTATGTAGAAACTTAGGTATGTATTAGGTAAACGGTTGGGTTCAGTAGATAGATGGGTTTGGTGGGTGAAAGGATAAGTAGGCAATTAGGTAAGTAGGAGTAGTAGTTCGGGAGTTACGTCGGTAGATAAGTAAGTCCTGATGTTGGTTTGTAAGTTAGGTCAATAAGTAGATGGCTTTGGTAAGTAGATACATCACTAAACGGGTTTAGTCAGTAGGTAGTTATTTAGGTAGGTAATTAGTTGGATTAGTAGGTTGGTAAGGAGGTGGGTAGGTTGATGTGCATCTTAGGTACATTTCACTTCTATCTTTACTTATTTCATGTCCGACAAACTGTGTATGTCTGCAGGCCCAGGAGCGCTTTGAGAGCTACCCCCTGTGGGCGTTGGTCATGTGCTTCGCCCTCATCGTCGTGGCCATGCTTCCTCTCCCCGTCGTCTTCATCGCCCGCCACTTCAACCTGATGTCGGACGGCTCCAACAAGCTGTCCGTCTCCTATCGTAAGAGCATGATGAAAGACATCTCCAACCTGAAGGAAGAGAACGAGGCCAGGTTCATCCTGGGCGCCAAACCCGGCGACACCCCAGCGTCAGTGCCGGCACGCAAAGCCTACTTGGCTCCTGGAGGAGGAAAAGTCCTGGACCCCAACTCCTTGTCTCCCAACAGCTGCTATGGGACAGGTTACCAGAATGCTGCCATCAGCCCCACCACGCCGACCACTCCTACCACGCCTGAGTCGGACTTTTGATTGCGTCCAAACACGTCTCATATTTCTAACACCAAGCCTCCACTTGCGGTCATTGCCCACCATCTAATAGCATTAATGTAGCAGTCCAATTGACATCCATATTGCAGCACATGTAAGGTCAACTATAGATAGACTGATGGAACTTTGTTGTCATTGCACAAGTACAACGAAATGTTGTTTTCAGCACAAACCCGTTCAAGATTAGACAAACAGTGGTTACAGAACAAGGATACTGATGGGTCGCCACAAGGCGCCCCCGTAAAAGATGGGAAAAAGGTAGACCCTGGGGGAGGATGAGTAAAAAAAATACAATCTCAGACTATGCAGTGTGTACTGTACATACATGATAGCACCAAGCACTGCACATAAAATGATTAATATTTACAGAGTATCATAAACTTACGCCAAAAGCTGCTTTAAAGACACATTCACTTACTTTCTTCATATAGTGGCCAGGTAGGCAACTGGGGTTTTATTTAATCTACTGCAATGTTTTGTCACTATAATAACTCACATACAGACATGGAAAATATACATTATTATACTTAATCTGATGTAAATTATAATACAGTAAAAATGCACCATTTACTACATTAATTACAAAACCCAAAACCAGTGAAGTTGGCACGTTGTGTAAATCGTAAATAAAAACAAAATACAATGATTTGCAAAACCTTTTCAACTTATATTCAATTGAATAGACTGCAAAGGCAAGATATTTAATGTTCGAACTGAGAAACTTTGTTATTCTTTGCAAATATTAGCTCATTTGGAATTTGATGCCTGCAACATGTTTCAAAAAAGCTGGCACAAGTGGCAAAAAAGACTGAGAACGTTAAGGAATGCCCATCAAACACTTATTTGGAACATCCCACAGGTGAACAGGCTAATTGGGAACAGGTGTGTGCCATGATTGGGTATAAAAGCAGCTTCCATGAACTGCTCAGTCATTCCCAAACAAGGATGGGGCGAGGGTCACCACTTTGTGAACAAATGCGTGAGCAAATTGTCAGTTTAAGAACAACATTTGGTTTTGGGTTTTGTAGAAGCAGGTGATAATCGAAGTGAGGCTATTGGTAAATATTTGTTTGTTTATTTTGGGGTGCATGAGAAAGTGGAAAGGAAGACATGTGGTCATTAATTGACAAATGTATCGCACAACACAGCAGCAACAGAACCAATTTTCACTTTTGAAAGCGGTTGGTGGTTGAAGAGGTTGCCTACAGCCACAGGTGTTAGTACCAATATTTTTTGGCCGTATACAAATTTGAGACCTTTGTAGTTATTTGCTTTTGCAATAAGAGGAG